>NC_037669.1:180066212-180326212 GCF_003255815.1 Theropithecus gelada
AAAAAAAAAAATACAAAAAATTAGCCGGGCGAGGTGGCGGCGCCTGTAGTCCCAGCTACTCGGGAGGCTGAGGCAGGAGAATGGCGTGAACCCAGGAGGCGGGGCTTGCAGTGAGCTGAGATCTGGCCACTGCACTCCAGCCTGGGCAACAGAGCAAGACTCCGTCTCAAAAAAAAAAAAAAAAAAAAGAAAATGTGATAAATACATGCAGTGGAACTATTATGCAGCCTTAAAAAAGAAGAAATTCCTGTCACGGGCTCTAAAATATGAATGAACCTTTGAAGAAATTATGGTTAGGTGAAATAAGCCAGTCCCAAAAGGACAAATACTATATGATTCCACTTTTATGTAGTATCTAAAGTAGTCAAAAATCATGGAAACAAAGTTGAAAAGTAGTTGCCAAGGACTGAGGGAAGTGGGAAAGAGGAATCAGTGCTTGTTTTTTTGGAGACGGAGTCTTGCTTTGTCGCCCAGGTCGCAGTGCAGTGGCGTGATCTTGGCTCACTGTAAACTCTGCCTCCCAGATTCAAGCGATTCTCCTGCCTCAGCCTCCTGAGTAGCTGGGATTACAGGCATGTGCCACCATGCCCAGCTAATTTTTGTATTTTTAGTAGAGACGGGGTTTCACCACGTTGGTCAGGCTGGTCTTGAACTCCTGACCTCGTGATCGGCCTGCTCCGGTGTCCCAAAGTGCTGGGATTACAGGCATGAACCACCACACCCAGCCAAATCAGTGTTTTATATAAGTGTATTCTAAGATAAAAAAGTTCTAGAGATCTATTGCACAACAATGTAAATATACTTAACACTTGAACTTTACACTTAAAAATGGTTAAGATGACAAATTTAATGTTACGTATTTTTTTATCACAATTAAAAAATTAAAGCCTGCAATTGGCAAATTAAATGCTGGGTTTATGATCGTTAAGGTGGAACAGTTCAGGGCCAGGGCTAGGGAAATAACTGAGCTTGAAGGAAGGCAGCAGCAGTCAGGGATGTCAGTTGGACAGCTACCACTATCCATTAAGACTATAGTCCTCAAGGCCATCACTTGCGGATACAAGGCTATGCTCAAGCGAGAGACATTATTTCAGTCATCACGACCAATCTTATATGATAAGTGCTATTGTTTTTGCAGTTCTGTAGATGAAAAACTCAAATGTTTTCAGAGGTTAAGTAAACTTGTCCAAGTGGTGGAAATAGTGATTTCTACTTGAGTAGTTCCAATGCATAACTCATTCTCTTAATCACTCTGCTCTACCTCCCTTGGGGAGACAGGGAAACTTGTGGGCCAGATGCTAAGTCCTTGATGCAACAGCAGAATGCAAGGGTGATAATGAGAGGGAGGTGGTAGATCTGCCTATGGTATGAACCTTAAAGGAGGTACGGTTTAGACAAAATGGGTCTGATTATATGTGCCAAATTTAGAAAAACAAAGACCTCAGTGACAAAGTCAGAATCAGTGAAATTGACATTAGGAACAAGGTAAGCAGAGAGAAAGTGAGAGAGGAATCATAGACAGAAATCTCACGATTCCTGCGGGCAAACACTCTCAACACAGCTGCTTTTTTAAAAAGTTGCTTCAATTTGCCTACTGTGTTCATATGCATATAAAATCATTTATGTAGATATTCAATATATTCTGTCTCAACATCCTTACATATAATCATTCATAGTAATTAGGTTAGGTAGTAAACAGGGTTCTAATCACTTTCATATTTTGACCTCATTTAAGATTTTTTAAAAATTTTGTTTTTTTAGACAGGGTCTTGCTGTCACCAGAAGTGCAGTGGCTCAATCTTTGCTAACTGCAGCTTCAAACTCCTGGGCTCAAGTGATCCTACTTCCTCAGCCTCCCAAGTAGCTGGGACTACAGGTGCGGTTATTGTTTATTTTTTATTTTTTTTGAGATCAAGTCTTACTGTGTCGAGTCTTACTGTGTCGTCCAGGCTGTAGTGCAGTAGCACGATCTTGGCTCACTGCAACCTCTGCCTCCAGGGGCTCAAGTGATTCTTGTACTCTAGCCTCCAGAGTGGCTGGGATTACAGGCCTGTGCCACCATGCCTGGCGAATTTTTGTGTTTTATTTTTAGTACAGACAGGGTTTCACCATGTTGGCCAGGCTGGTCTCAAACTCCTGACCTCAAGCTATCCTTCCACCTTGGCCTCCCAAAGTGGTGTGATTACAGGTGTGAGCCACTGTACCTGGCTTTGAACTTACTTTAATGACTATCAAGTTATTTTATTGTTTTTAACTGTGGAGAAATACACGTAACAAAATTTATCATCTTAATCATTGTTAAGTGTTTGGTTCAGTGGTATTAAGCGCATGCACAATGTTGTGCCACCATTATTGCTATCCATCTCCAGACCTCTTATCATCCCAAACAGAAACCCTGTGCCTACTAAATACCTTCTCCTTTCCCCCTGCCCCCAGCCCCTGGCAACCACCATCCTATTTTCTCACATCCAAGTACTAAACAGGCCCAAACCTGCCTAGCTTCTGAGATCTGATGGGATCGGGCCTGTTCAGGGTGGTATGGCCATAGGCCACCATTTTCTTTTCTGTTTTTATGACTTTGACTACTCTAGGTACTTCATATAAGCATAAGCATACAATATATGAATGACAATCTAATGTTTAATACTGCCCAGCCAACCCCAAAGTCATTCACTGCTGCTGACCTGCCTGGAGTAAACCTCACTGTAAGGAAATTCTCTCACCTATGGGGCCGAATATCAGTTTTTTGAAATAAAAATCACTTTTATGAGACCAAAATTTGAGGGACTAGCCTCACATTAAACAGAAACTTCAAAATCGAATAAGCTATAGACAATTAGCAGTGACAGTTTGGGCTGGGTTAAGGATCAATGATTTGTGTTGAATATTTGACATGTGAGTTCATCATGTATTAAAAATGAGAGAATTTATCCTAAAATCAATCAGCTAGAAGCGATCTCTAAATTGTTCACCTTTCTATTTATCAGTGTAAAGAACTGATTCAGGCCAGGTGTGATAGCTCATACCTGTAATCCCACACTTTGGGAGGCAGAGAACAGATGATTGCTTGAAGCCAGGAGTTCAAGACCAGCCTGGGAAACAGTGATACGCCATCTCTACAAAAAATAAACATTAAAAACAAAAATTAGCTGGACATGGTGGTGTGTGCCCATAGTCCTAGCTACTCAGGAGGCTGAGGTGGGAGGACTGCTTGAACCCAGGAGTTTAGGTTACAGTGAACTGATTGTGCCACTGCACTCCAGCCTATGTGACAAAGTGAGAACATATCTCTAGACAAAGTAAGAAATAAAAACTGATTCAGTGCTTTTAACCAGGGCTATCTTAGGACCTATCTATAGGAATTCCTTTGCTTTAGGGTGAGGTTTCTCAACTTGTGCATTATTGACATTTGAGGTCAGATAATTTTTTGCTGTGGAGGGCTGTCCTGTGTATTGTAGGTTTGGCACCTTCCTTGGCCTGTACCCACTAGATGATAATAGTACCTCCACATCCAAATTGAGACAATCAAAAATGTCTCCAGATACTGCCAAATGTCTTCCAGCAGGCAAAAGTTACCTGCAGTTGAGAACCACTGCTTTGGGAAGATGGAGAAGAAAAAGCCCATTTTTTTGCTTTGTTGATACAATCTAACTTTGATTCTACATCTCTACTCTGACCTAAACTTTGATGAAAATTATTGTAAATGTGGCTTTAGACTAAAACTAGCAAAACTGTCAGGCAATCTCTTTTTGAATTCACTTCCAATAAATAACAGATTTACACTTTCTTAAGGGGAAAAATACGGCCCTACAAGTCTGACATTAACATTGAATGAATACGGGGAGACCAGAGCTGCACAAAGCATACTGGTCAGCATGGTTTGCAAAAAGCAGCATCCCTGGGCGCTTTCCTACCCTGAGTAACAGGCCAGCCCCTAGCATACAACTCTAATTTCTGAGGACACATTAACACATTTCTCCCATCACCAGATCCACAACTACATATTTATAGCACGCAGACTGTAGGGGTGTCAGATGCACAGCAGGTAGGTGCTCAAATATTTAATAAGTGAATGAAGGACATCAGAACCAGGTTCGTAGCAGAGGCCAATATGTAAAAAACCGGAGCCTAAACCATCTCACTTCTGGTTTTCAGATGATGTAAAATTGAAGTGTTTGAGATGTTAATTCTAATTGCATTATTCTGCTGAAGTCTTCAGGGGGACTCCTTAGCTGACAGACTGTATCATAGAATATATATCTTAGAATATCTGTTAGTCCATCTTGGGCCGCTCCCCACTATCTCATGTTCTAGTCAAACCAAGTTGTGTGACAGTGGCCAGTTGGGGAGACACAAAGTGCTATGTTCAGTTTGAAAAAGGAAATTCAACAGTATAACTTTAAGAAGAACTTTTGAAATAGTAACCACTAAAAGAAAATCTATATCCAAGTTTGCTTGCTTGCAAGGATGCACAGATTTTTTTTTTCTTTTGTATTTTAGAGATGGGGTCTCACTATGTTGCCCAGGCTGGCTTCAAACTGCAGGGCTCAAGTGATCCTCTTGACTCCGCCTTCTGAGTATCTGGGACCACAGGTATGTGCCACCACTCATGGCTGTTTTTGCTGAAGATATTTTTAAAGGAGAGGGGAGGGAGATTTTTTAAATTTATGAAAATAAACTGTGGTTTTTAAAGTTCCAGTGACACGCCCTAATGCTTCTTGCCATTTTATACATCGCTGCCTTTCTACTTTTGCTTCTCTTCTCTGCTCACTCTATAACCCCCAACGTATCTCAGACACATGCTGCCTTTAGACTAGGTTTAAGCATCACCTCTTTTTCTAGGAAGCGTCTGATGATTACACCTTATTTGCAACTCCCCGGCCCCAGCTCCTATCATTGTAGCGTTTCTATTGTAGCACTAACCACACGGTATTATAGTTATGTGCTTTACTGTGTCCTTGAAGGGAGGTACTCAGATATCTGTTGCATGAATGAATGCAGGTAAATTTGAATACTGAAAATCTGGTCCGTATAAAGTAAAAAAGTCTTGTTTCCCTGTTCTACTGTAGATTACCATATAATAATAGTTTAAACACTGCTATTTAAGCAACTAGTGTATTTTCAAATAAACAATGACTTTCTATACTTAGCAATTTCATATTAAAGTCATGTATAAAATTGCCTACTATGAAATAATTGTAGATTTGTCAAAGATGTAGCTATTTGTTATAAGAATATTCAGTGGGGCTGGGTGTGGTGGGTCACGCCTGTAATCCCAGCACTTTGGGAGGTCAAGGCGGGTGGATCACGAGGTCAGAAGATCGAGACCATCCTGGCTAACACAATGAAACCCTGCCTCTACTAAAAATACAAAAAAATTAGCTGGGTGTGGTGGCGGGCACCTGTAGTCCCAGCTACTCAGGAGGCTGAGGCAGGAGAATGGCTTGAACCCGGGAGGCGGAGCTTGCAGTGAGCCGAGATCCCGCCTGGGCGACCAGAGCGAGACTCTGTCTCAAAAAAAAAAAAACCAAAAAAACAAAAAATCAGTCAATATCAACAACCCAAGGATTATGCTGCACACATAGAATGGAACACTTTGCTCCATCAGAAGCTACCTTTTAGAAGAAAGAATATATTCAAAAGTATTGTTAAGGGCCGGGCATGGTGGCTCATGCCTGTAATCCCAGCACTTTGGGAGGCCAAGGTGGGCGAATCATTTGAGGTCAGGATTTCAAGACCAGCCTGGCCAACATGGTGAGATTCCGTCTCTACTAAAAATACAAAAATTAGCCAGGCATGGTGGCAGGCACCTGTAATCCCAGCTACTCGGGAGGCTGACGCAGGAGAATCGCTTGAACCTGGGAGGCGGAGGTTGCAGTGAGCTGAGATTACATCACTGCACTCCACCCTGCCTGGAGACACAGCCAGACTCCATCTCAAAAAACCACCCTCCCCGCCACCACAAAACCCCCAAAAGTATTGTTAAATACATGCATAGAACAAAAGTTTTCAAAATGTTATTCTAGTCCTGTCACTCTTCCAGTGAACAAAATTTAATGTTTCCTTACAGTTTTCAGTATTGCACCAAAATCATTATCTTAGTATTGTAAAAAATAGCAAGCAATACAGATTATCTTTAGTGGTGATATTAAAAGTAATTTTTTTCTTCAGTTTTTCATTATTTTCCAAATATCCTACGATAAAGATGGATAATTTAACTTTTTTTTTTTTTGAGATGGAGTCTTGCTCTGTCCCCCAGGCTGGAGTACAGTGGCATGATCTCGGCTCACTGCAAGCCCTGCCTCCTGGGTTCAAGCCATTCTCCTGCCTCAGCCTCCCGAGTAGCTGGGAGACTCAGGCGCCTGTCACCACGCCCAGCTAATTTTTTGTATTTTTAGTAGAGACGGGTTTTCACCGTGTTAGCCAGGATGGTCTCGACCTCCTAACCTCATGATCCGCCCACCTCGGCCTCCCAAAGTGCTGGGATTACAGGAGTAAGCCACCATGCACAGCCTTTTTTTTTTTTTTACAATGGAATTCCAAGCCTTTTATACAGCTGCAAAACTACTAATTGCAATAAAATGAACTAATACCAGAAGCAAAGATATAAAAAATTAGGTTTAAAAATCCTTATGTATTATGGAGTAATATGCTAATTATCATTTCTATTTACTGTAAATGCTACTCTAATTGAGCAATTATAAACTACATTTGAATTAACAAATAGACCTGGCCTTATCAATGATGTTATCAGTAAGATTCCAGTCTTTTACTATAAGGCATAACTTGGTAATAAAAGTAATTTTGACTTAAAGTTTGGTAAGAATAAAATATGAAGGAACACAGCAGATTAACTGCAAAATTGAAGCCTCAGGTTCAAACCACATGTTACTTGAAAATGTCAGAAGTGTATTAGATTTTGAAACCCAGAAGAAATAAACATGTTTTACAATCTGGAATATATAATTTTAATTAGTTCTCAGCAGTGCAGTAAATGAACAACACTGATAATTAATTTGGGAGAGAATAGCAGGAGGAAAAATTTAAACAGTAGCTTTTCGTGACCATTTTTAAGTAGCTGACATCTAAACATGTTTCTGGAATGAACAAAGTAAGGGTGTATTGTATACAGTGATTTAAATAATCAATAACTTTCTTACAGTCTTATCAACTGAGATTATAGAATTGTAAACACAATTTTTTCTTGTTTATATCTATTAGCTTTCATTTGGACACATTAAACCATACTTTTCCGTTGTGTAGTTAACTCATTTCTTGAGTGCCTGTCTACCATTAGATGCCAGGTGCTTGATCTAATTTTCCAGTTAGAGTTACTATTCAGCTTAAGTCACTCTACTTAGTTGTCAACAGTAGTTAAACCAGAGGTCAAAATTAAACCAATATTTTGATTTGAAATGATTACAAACATATCCAAAGGTTATAAAATGCTACTGAGAAGAGCTCAATGTTTAAAATGCATTTTCTTCTTACAGATAAGTTGTTATACATGCGTATGTAGCTATATACCTTTGATTGTAGTTGCTACACCTGAAAAATCTTTTCTCCTCAGATGAACTTAGAAAATTCAAGAGACCACCACTGATACAAGACCTTCTAAAGTTAAAACTGAGTGACTTCTTACACAGTGAGACAGAAAAACTGATATACATTAACTTTTTCAAGTAATGTTATGTACAGTTTTATTGCCAGTATATGCACAACAGTAAGCATAGAACTATAAATACACAATGTAATTAACAGTAGAAAACAAAATTGTTACAGGTAGAGGGAGAGGATATGGAGAAACTTTTCCTGCTGCTAGAACAGAAACAAAGGAAGGGGAAAGCCTATGACAAATCATCCATTCAGTACTCCTGTCTTAAATTCTTTACATACATTTCTACATTTTTTTTCAATTAAACAAAGTACAGATAACTCTGTAATAATAGCAAATTGCTTCCCTAATAGCTATTTGCCTTTTCAATCAAATTCACTTTATATTAGGATTTTAAAAAAAGTCAAGATGAGAAATCATTAGTATCCTGGTTCCAAATTATCTAATTTGGCCTTTCACCAAAACTGGTAATTTTTGAAAGTCAGCTGCACGTGAAAAGAATGGGTGTAGCAAGAGGTGATTAAAAAAATTTGTTAAGAAGTAACAGAAAATCACCCTTTAAGTAGTTTTCCAAAAGACACTATAGGCAGCAGCTCAGTTAAAAGTATTAGCCCTGAAGAGGTAGAGAATTTGAGCCCGTTATACAAAGATAGCCTTGGCACCATCTTCTCTCTCATCAGGATCAGTATTTTCAAGTAAGACAATTTCATGGTAAAAGGAAACCAGGTTCCACCATTTAAATAAAAGGTGCTGGTCACTCCCATGTCTCGATAATTAGTTTGTTTATTACGTGAGAAACAGAAGACGGTCAAGGACACACACGCACTTGATTTTTTTGTCTGTTTCCATTATCAAGTTTATTCATAAGTGAATTTGATATTAATAAATACAAAAAAAGCATCATTCACAACAAAGATATAAACAAACCAAAAAAAAAAAAAAACAAAAACAAAAAAACCCTGCAATAAAACCTTCTATTTCAGTATCAAGAAAACACAGGCAGATGATTTGGTGCAGCTTTCTTAAGGGATCGTAGAAGGGACATGGTTTTAAATAAAGATGGCAAGATCAATAACCAACAGACGATATCAGTTTTATAGAACTGGCTGATTCTGTAACATCTGTCTTTGAGGTTTTAGTTTTCAAACTATAGATCACCCCAAAGAAGTTGCAACTAATGACATGTATCACCATCACACAAACAGAGTCCAGCGGTAGTTCAAATTAGTCCTGCTTTGTTTCACATCATTTAAATATTTCTAGCATAGGACATGATACGGAACAAAACTCAAAGTAGCAATAAAAATATTATTCTGCAGTTGAATAAAAGCAAAAATGTTTTAGACTGTTAAACTTTTAAAGCTTTAAGCATTCCTGTTTAACCAGCATTTAAAAAAATTTATACAATCATAACACTGGCAAAAGTTAATGGGAAGACAAAGTACAAACATGTGAAATGATGAATTAGATTAAAAATTACTTTGTATCGATCAATTGATGTTAATACTGCTTCTTCTTGAATTTGGAATAACTATCATAAAAGTTACATGCAGACTGAGGATAGTCCTCTGTTACAGAAAATACAAAACGAAACGAAACAAAAAACTAAAACTGGGAAACAATAGTAAGTTCCAAAAGATGTGTTTGAGAATTTCCTTTCATTGATGAGGGTGGTCTATCTGTCCTTTCTTTTGAGAGACCTGGTTCGCTGTGATGAGCTTCACTAACTTTGTCCAGAAACATCAGTAGTGGGATCAGCTCCTCCAGAGCCCGTTTGTGCACGTTTGATGTAAAGATTCAGTAGCTTCATCTGCAGATTCAAGCCAAATAAATGTCATTTGAGCAAGCTGCTCCAAATTATAAGATACTCATTAAAATATTATATACATATATGTGAGCTCTGATAGATTTTAGGCTGGGGGTTATTATAATGTCCAAGCTATTGTTGATAATTAAGAATAACAAATTGTTTTTTTGGCTAGCACATCTGAAAAAAATATATAAAATATCAAAAAAGTTTTTAAGTCTTGAAAGTTGTTCATGACGAGTATTTTATGTCTTTTCAAAATATATTGTAGGGATCACATATAGAACTTTTGATATGGTTTGGCTCTGTGTTCCCACTCAAATCTGATCTTGAATTGTAACCTGAATTGTAATCCCCATGTGTTGGGGGAGGGACTTTGTGGGCGGTGACTGAATCATGGGGGCGGTTCCCCTGTGCTGCTCTCGTGATCGTGAATTCTCATGAAATCTGATGGTTTTGTGAGGGGCTTTTCCCTGCTTCGCTCTGCAGCTCTCTCATTCTTCTCCTTCCTGCTATCATGTGAAGAAGGACATGTTTGCTTACCCTTCTGCCATGATTGTAAGTTTCCTGACACCTCTCCAGCCATGAGGAACTGTGAGTCAATTAAACCTCTTTATAAATTACCCAGTCTAGGGCAGTTCTTTTTTTTTTTTTTGAGACGGAGTCTCACTCTGTCACCCAGGCTGGAGTGCAGTGGCGCAATCTCAGTTCACTGCAAGCTCCGCCTCCCGGGTTCACACCATTCTCCTGCCTCAGCCTCCCAAGTAGCTGGGACTACAGGCGCCCATCACCATGCCTGGGTAATTTTTTTCTATTTTTAGTAGAGACGGGGTTTCACCGTGTTAGCCAGGACGGTCTTGATCTCCTGACCTTGTGATCCACCCACCTCAGCATCTCCAAGTGCTGGGATTATAGGCATGAGCCATCGCACCTGGCCTAGGGCAGTTCTTTATAGCAGCATGAAAACAGACTAATATAACATTAAAGGAAACTCAGAAGTCACCATTAAAGCAGTAACAAACAATTGAGCGCTAGGTGTTACACAATATGTTTTACGTTATCTCTTTATCTTCATATTTTATAGATGAGGAAATCACAATATAGAATGGTTAAGTTACAGACTAAGGTCACAGGGGTGAGTAAGAAGTAGGCAAAAACAGGAATTCAGGTATTTGGGTTACAGGACCTAAGATATTAGACCATGAAGCCATTGCCATTCTACCAAGAATGTTTTTAGTATCTCTGTGTCTTTTTGCAGTTTTTGTATGAGATCATGATTTTATGAAGTTTGTAATCAATACACATACAATTCTGTGTTCTACTTTTTTTTTTTTGAGACAGGGTCTTGCTCTGTTGCCTAGGCTGGAGTGCAGTGGTATGATCACAGCTTGCTGCAGTCTCAACCTCCTGGGCTCAGGCAATCCTCTTACCTCAGCCTCCCAAGTAGCTGGGACCACAGGCACGTGCAACTGTGCTTGGCTAACTTTTTTTTTTTTTTTTTTTTGTAGACAGGGTCTTCCTATGTTGACCAGGATGGTCTCGAACTCCTGAGGTCAAGTGATCCTCCCACCTTGGCCTCCCAAGTGCTGTGGGAGCCACATCTGGCCTACTTGTTTCATCTAATGTTATTTCAAAATATTTTTTCCACCTACCTACTGTCTTCATATGTAACATTATTACTGGCTACCTACTGTTCTGATAAAAGTGCTGAATTTTAATTGTTTTAGAAGATTTGCTTTTTAAACATTAACTCATTGATCCAAGAGTTTTTAACCTGGTAGCTATGGGATTCAGGAGATCACAGAACCCTCTGAAACGACACGTAATTGTTTCCATTATGCACTTTTCTATTTTTTTTAAAACTTTGTCTCATGGTTTTATCTGAATGCATTTTTCTGAGATGAGATTTTACCTAAGTCTCAAAGTGGTTTGTAACCCAGAGTTAAGAATTATTGTTTATCTATAACTTATATAGATACTTAATGTATCTAGGCTGATTTCCCATTATATGTATATTTTGCTTTTTTGCTATTAAAAAATAAATGTGACCACAATAAGACAATCCTTAGGGTTTGAGAAATTCTTTAAGTGACGGTGAGTGCTTTCTGCTAAATGGTTCGTAAGCCATGATTCAACAATCGTAAGTTATCTTCACCCTTGAGAACAAACTTCTAATTCAAAACAATTATTATTATTTTTATTGTTAGAGAGAGGGTCTTCTCAATTTGTTGCCCAGGCTGGTCTCAAATTCCTGGTCTCAAGTGATATTCCCGCCTCGGTCTCCCAAAGTGATGGGATTACGGATATGAACCACTTTGGTTACCTTAGTAGAGTAAATTTCAAAGTTCTGGTAGTAGCAATCAAATGAGGAAGGCAAGACTTACTCATTTTTTAAGCCTGAACAATGAATCAGAAAACTTTTAACATACTAAGTTAAAGTTGCACATTAATTTGGATAATAGAGAAGGATAATTTGATTATCATAGTTCTTAAGGGAAAAATTTTAAAATGTGCAAGTATTCTATATTTTGCGAGATATACAGTAATCCATGAATATATAACCATAACAGTCTATTTATTCTTAATAAAACAGTGCTTAGGGGTAAAGATTTGGGTCTGGGATTTTGTAAGAAGTCAGCTGACTATTAAAAATAACTAGAAGCTGAAGGCATTTTCTCTCACAGAAACCTACCAACCATCCCAACAAGCTGCTGACTTCGCCTGAGTGAACATCTAACAAATGTTAGAGTAGAAAAAGATAAAATACAAAATAGATATAATAAGGGCAAGTTGGATGCTCAAAGTCTGACTTATTAAATGCCAAATAAAAAGCTTACCGTTACAGACATATAACTAAATTTTGAAGGATGCACCATGGCCACCATCTTTAAAACACAGCAGCACTACTTACTTTACTGCCAGTAAGTTGACTGAGATGTGGTTTTAGTTCATCACCAATTACTGCATGAACAGCCACCAGGCAGAAGACACAAGCTTTCCGAACACTGCTCTCCGAATTATCATAACCCTATGGAGAGAAGTCCACTGTTAGTACTCCAGGGGATCTGAGAAAACTACCTTTTTAACAGGGACAGAAGATGCAACTGAAAGATAAACTCTCGAGCATACTGAGGAGAGAAAAGTGCAGATTGAAGTTAACTTTTTAACCTTTTCAAGCATAGACAATGCCCTTCTCTCCCTTCACTTCCCCTGCTGCGCCCTCACTCTGTTAGCCCTCTCTATCAGGTTCTTACTTAGTCTGGAAAGCTGTACTTCTCTGACTCTGAGGCTGCTCCCTTGACATTTCACCCCGAAAAAGTCTCCAGACTAACTTTTCTAAAGCATTAGGTTTTAAGGCAGTCAGCACTCCTCACTATCCAATAAAACCTAAACTCGTTGGTTTGGTAGCTCAAGGTAGTCCTATAATCTAGGCCTAATTAAGTTTTACATCTGTATCATCCCTGCAATTACTTTCTCTAATAATCCAGTCTATGTAAACTATTCCCCTATGCTTTTATTGTGCCTTTAATAACCTCATTTTATTTAAAAAAGTATCTTATTTCTAATTGACAAATAATAATTGTATACATTTATGGGATATAATGTGATGTTTCAATACATGTACACTGTGGAATGACTAAATCAGGCTTATCAACATATCCATCACCTCAGATACTTATCATTTCTTCATGGTAACATTTAAAATCCATTTTCTTTTATAATTGCTATTTTGAAATATACATTATTAACTAGTTACTGTGCTGTGCAATAGATAGCTAGAACCTAATACTCTTTAACTGAAACTTTGTACCTTTTGACCAACATCTTCCCTTTCTCTGTCCATCTCCCCTACTTATGCTTTTGATCACACTACTTAATTTCTTTTTTTTTTTTTTTGAGACAGTCTCACCGTCTGCCAGGCTGGAGTGCAGTGGTGCCATCTCGGCTCACTGCAAGCTCTGCCTCCTGGGTTCACGCCATTCTCCTGCCTCAGCCTCCCGAGTAGCTGGGACTATAGGTGCTCACCACCATGCCCAGCTAATTTTTTATATTTTTAGTAGAGACGGGGTTTCACCGTGTTAGCCAGGATGGTCTTGATCTCCTGACCTTGTGATCCACCTGCCTCGGCTTCCCAAAGTGCTGGAATTACAGGCATGAGCCACTGTGCCGGCCTACTTTATTTCAATAGTCTACAGCAATCTTATCCATGAAGTATTTTTGAATCAATTATCTGAATGAATATGCACATTTTACTCAGAGGAAAAATAGAGTTCATCTCCACTAAAATCCTAATCATTTTATCTTTCTAAAGCAACTGCAGAAGCATTAAAATATCAATAGATACCTAGCTAAAAGAAGTATATTATTCCTGAGTCATGCAATCAAACTATGTTAATTTTATTTCCCCTCATCATTTTAATATAACTGTTATAATGTAATTTTTCTATATGGTCTTTATAATAATGATATGAGGCATTCATTTAGTATGCTTCCTAATTTAATCATTCTAGAGTATTTTAAGTTTAAATCTTCCTCCCCAATAACCTCCTTCCTGCTAAATTTTTCCTATTACAAATAACATGGCAAACAGTATGGCATTCAGTGTTTAAATATTTAAGTGCCTGGTATGTGACAAGAACAGGCCAGGTAGATAATGTTCAGTGTCCAAAAAGAAACACACTGTCCCTTCCCAGAACAGTGAGGGAATCACATGGCAGAATGAGGTATTATGGGCAAGGAGTGGAACAGGAATGTAATATTTATGATTGGATAATATTCCATTGTATGATATATCACGTTGTTTATCCATTTATTAGTTAATGGATATTTGGGTTGTTCTCACTTTTTGGCTACTGTGAATAGTGCTGCTATGAACATTCACATGTACAACTATTTAAATATTTGCTTTGACTTCTTTTGGGTATACACCTGGGAAGAGAATTGGTGGGTTATATGACAATTTTGTGTTAACTTTATCTTTTTCCCTTTTTTTCTTCTTGAGATGGAGTCTTGCTCTGTTGCCTAGGCTGGAGTGCAGTATGTGATCTCAGCTTACTGCAACCTCCACCTCCAGGGTTCAAGTAATTCTCCTGCCTGTGTCTGCCACATAGCTGCGACTACAGGCACCCGCCACCACACCTGGCTACTTTTTGTATTTTTGGTAGAGATGGGGTTGCATTACCTTGGCCAGGCTGCTTTTGAATTCCCGAACTCAAGTGATTCACCCACTTTGGACTCCCAAAGTGCTGGGATTACAGGCGTAAGCCACTGTGCGCGGCCTTTACGTTAACTTTTTGAGGAACTGCTAAACTGCGTTCCACAGCAGCTGTACCACCAATTTATATTTATGCAAGCAATGTATAAGGGTTCCAATTTTTATACATCCTCATCAAAAGCTGTTATTTTTGTTCTTTTGATCACAACCATCCCAGTGGGTATGAAGTGGTATCTTATTGTGGTTTTGATGTGCATTTCCCTAATCACTAATGACACCAAGCATCTTTTCATGTACTTGCTGGCCATTTGTACATCTTCTTTGAAGAAATACCTATTCAAGTCCTTTGCCCATTTAAAAGTTATTCATCTGTTTGTTGTTGAGTTATAAGAGTTCTTTATATATATTCTGGATAGTAGACTGTTATCAGATATATAATTTGCAAAAATGTTCTCCCATTCTATAGGTTGTCTTTTCAGTTTTTTGATTAGGTCCTGAGATGAACAGAAGTTATTAATTTTGATGAAGTTCAATTAACCTATTTTTAACTTATCACTGATGCTTTCGGTGTCATATCTAATAATCCACTGCCATAGAGGATGACCTTAAATCTAAGGTCATAGAGATTTATCGCCATGTTTTCTTCTATGAGTTTTATAGTTTTAGTTGCTATATTTAGATCACTGATTTGTTTGAGTAAATTTTGTTTATGGTACGTGGTCACTGAAGTCTCTTTGTTACCTCAGCGGTCAGTCAATGACCTGACAGAGATTTCCTTAAATGCCTGGCGTCAAAACAAAATAAGACACACTCTCCCAGTCTTTGCAGATTGACTCTGAGCTGGGTAATCATTCAGTGAGCTAGGCTGCTTACAATTCTGTGTTAGCCCAACTCCTACTTGCATGGAGCCCAAAGAACATCCAGAGGTCCAAGCCTAGGGTCCTCTAAGACAGTGGTCCCCAACCTTTTTGGCACGAGGGACTGGCTTCGTGGAAGGCAATTTTTCCATGGATGGGGCAGGGTGATGGGGGGATGGTTTCGGGATGAAACTGTTCCACCTCAGACAATCAGACATTAGATTCTCATAAGAAGCATGGAACCTAGATCCCTCATATGTGCAGTTCACAATAGGCTTCGTGCTTCTGTAAGAATCTAATGTCGGCCGGGCGCGGTGGCTCAAGCCTGTAATCCCAGCACTTTGGGAGGCCGAGACGGGCGGATCACGAGGTCAGGAGATCGAGACCATCCTGGCTGACACGGTGAAACCCCGTCTCTACTAAAAAATACAAAAACTTAGCCGGGCGAGGTGGCGGGCGCCTGTAGTCCCAGCTGCTCGGGAGGCTGAGGCAGGAGAATGGCGGGAACCCGGGAGGCGGAGCTTGCAGTGAGCTGAGATCTGGCCACTGCACTCCAGCCTGGGCGACAGAGCGAGACTCCGTCTCAAAAAAAAAAAAAAAAAAAAAAAAAAAAAGAATCTAATGTCACTGCTGATCTAACAGGAGGCGAAGCTCAGGTGGTAATGCTCGCTTGCCCACTGCTCACCTCCTGCTGTGTCGCCCAGTTCCTAACAGGCCACGGACCAGTACCAGTCCATGGCCTGGGGGTTAGGGACCCCTGCTCTAAGGTCTTTTGTGAGCATACTTTTGGTGGATTCCTCAGTACACGTGGTAGCCCAGCAAAACCCTTATTTCACCAATTATCTTCTTCCTCAGCTTCCTCCTTCCCAGGCTTTTGTTTGCTGCTTGTCTTGTCTGCTCTCCCTTGCCCTCAGGTGGCTAGAGGTAGTATGTTTTTTAAATCTTTTCAATAGATGCCACTTAGGAAGCCACTTAAGCCTGATGGGAGGTGAAACAAAGGCTAATCTCTGTGCCAGCCTCTCAGGGAATGCCAGAGATAAAAACAACAACAACAACAACAAAAAACACAACCACAATTTTTTGAGAACAAGATCCATGTTCCTCCTGGCACCAGCAAGCTACACCACAAATACAGGCCACCATTACCAAGGCTACTGAGCATGGTGGATGGTAGGCAGTTAAGTAAGTTTCTTACTGAAAGTAAAGAAGTATTTTCAGTACATGAAAAAGAATGAAGTTGAAACCCTACCTCCCACCATATACAAAAATTAACTCAAGGAGTGATGCACAGAAAATGGCAGACAGAGTAGGAAGCTCCAAGAATTGACCCCTCTACTTAAGCAACCACTGAGCTGGCCAAAATGAACAGAATCATTCTACAATAATATATGAAGTGATTTTCAGCAGCTGCTAAAATCATTAGGTGAAAAGATGATGGGGCAAGGTATATAATGGAGGGGTTAGACTAATAACATCTGAACCTACTGATCAATCTTAACATCACTAAAGGTGGGACAACTAGACATTATGTGTCGTTCAATAAGATGCCACCTAAAAAAGTTTTCTTGTTTGGTTTCATGGCTCATGCCTATAATCCCAACACTTTCGGAGGTGGAGGCAGGAGGAATGCTTAAGCCCAGGAGTTGGAGACCAGCCTAAGCAACATAATAAGAAACTGTCTCAACAAAAAATTAAAAACATTATCCAGGCAACTCACCACCTAAAACAAACAGGAAATTAAGCCAGAAATTAATCTTTAAAACATTATACTATGTTCTGGAAGTATTAAGCCAGAAAGTAATTTTAAAAACGTTATCCTAGGTCCTGAAAGTGTAAACTTCATGAAGTATTTAATATGACATGATACTTAGAATTTGCTTTGAAATAGGCAGGGTGCAGTGGCTCATGCCTGTAATGCCAGCACTTCAGGAGGCCGAGGTGGGTGGAACATGAGGTCAGGAGTTCAAGACCAGTCTGGCCAAGATGGTGAAACCTCGTCTCTACTAAAAACTACAAAAATTAGCCAGGCACGGTGGCAGGCACCTGTCATCCCAGCCAGATACTCGGGAGGCTGAGGCAGGAGAATCACTTGAACCCGGGAAGCAGAGGTTTCAGTGAGCTGAGATTGTGCCACTGCACCCCAGCCTGGGCGACAGAGTGAGACTCTGTCTCAAAAAAAAAAAAAAGAATTTGCTTTGAAATAAAATTTGATTGTAGTGTTATTCTAAAGTACTGAAAGTAAGCCTCTTTCTTTCATTAAGTACTCTCTTGGTTACTACAAGTTTTTGGTTAGATCCTAGAGTTCCAAAAAAGTTGATTCTATTCATTTTTTGCCAGCTCAGTGGTTGCTTAAGTAGAAGGATCAATTCTTGGAGCTTCCTACTCTGTCTGCCATTTTCTGTGCATCACTCCTTGAGTTAATTTCTGTATATGGTGTGAGGCAGGGGTTCATCTTCATTGTTTTTCATGTGGAAACCCAGCTGTCCTAGCATCACATTTATTAAAAATACCCTTCTTCCCCACAAAACACTGTGATAATTGCCTATAAATGTGAGGGTTATTTTTGGATTCTATTTCATTGATCTGTAAGTCTACCTTTACAACGGTACCATGTTGTCTTTACTATCATAGCTTTGTAATACATTTTAGAATTGGGAGTGTGAGTACTCCAATTTTGTTCTTCTTTTTCAAGTTGATTAGATTCTATTTTTTTTTTTTTGAGATGGAGTTTCACTCTTGTTGCCCAGGCAGGAGTGCAATGGAGCGATCTTGGCTCATTGCAACCTCCGCTTCCCAGGTTCAAGTGATTCTCCTGCCTCAGCCTCCTGAATAGCTGGGATTACAGGGGTGCACCACCACAACTGGCTGATTTTTTTGTATTTTTAGTAGAGATGGGGTTTCACCATGGCCAGGCTGGTCTTGAACTCCTGACCTCAGGTGATCCGCCTGCCTCAGCCTCCCAGAGTGCTGGGATTACAGGTGTGAGCCACCATGCCCGGCCAAGTTGATTAGATTCTTGAGACTCTTTAAATCTTTAACAGTTGATAACCTCCTCTTCCTCTTTCTTCGTGCCATTTCTTTACTAAAGGAATTTGGCATTTTTCCTCACAGAATTTCCTACATTCTGAATTTGACTGAATATACCCTTAAGGTACAATTTAACACACTTCTCTATTCTCTGAACTTCCTTTAAACTGACAGTTAAACTGAAGACTTGATTAGATTTCGGTTCAATTGCTTCAGAAAAGAAAACTTTTTATTTTTATTTTTTGGAGACAGGGTCTTGCTGTCACTTAGGCTGAATGAAGTGCAGTGGTATGATCACAGCTCACTGCAGTCTCCACCTACTGAGCTCAAGTTATCCTTCTACTTCAGCCCCCCAAGTAGCTGGGACTACAGGCACATGCCACCATGACTGGCTAATTTTAAAAATTTTTTTGTAGCGATAGTTTCTTATTATGTTGCTTAGGCTGGTCTCTAACTCCTGGGATTAAGCAATCCTCCTGCCTTAGTCTCCCAAAGTGTTGGGTTTACAGGCATGAGCCATCAAGCCAGGCAAGAAAACTTTTCGTCTAGTTGTCTCACCTTCAGTGATATTAAGATTGATCAGTAGGTTCAGATGTTGTTAGTCTAACTCCTCCATTATATACCCTGCCCCATCATCTTTTTACCTAATGATGTTGGTGGCTACTGAAAATCACTTCATATATCCATCGTTTCAATGAGGCCAAATATATATGTGTGTGTGTGTGTGTGTGTGCGTGCGCGCGTGTATATGTGTGTGTGTGCATATATATATATATATGCACACACACATAAAATATATACATATTTTTTGGAGACAGGCTCTTGCTTAGTCACCCAGGCTGGAATGCAGTGGCATGATCACAGCACACTGCAGCCTCAAATTCCCAGGCTCAGGCGATTCTCCCACCTCAGCCTGCTGAACAGCTGGGACTACAGGCATGCCACCATGAGCCACTAAACCAGGCAAGAAAACCTGGCTAATTAAAATCTTTTTGTAGAGACGAGGCATCATTATGTTGCCCAGGCTGGTCTCGAACTTCTGGGCTCAAGTGATCCTCCTACCTTGGCTTCCCAAAGTGCTAGGATTACAGGTGTGAGCTACCACATACTACCAAAAAAAAAAAAAAAAATACACACACACACACACACCCCTCCACCTCCCGGCTTCAAGCCATTCTCCCGCCCCAGCCTCTCGAGTAGCTGGAACTACAGGTGCCCGCCACCAGCCCAGCTAACTTTTGTATTTTTAGTAGAGACGGGGTTTCACCATGTTGGCCAGGCTGGTCTCGACCTTCTGACCTCAAGTGACCTGCCCTCCTTGGCCTCCCAAAGTGCTGGGATTACAGGCATGAGCCACCACACCTGATCAAGAATAATTTTATAAGTCAATAATTTTTTTCTAAATATACTAACTGGAATCCTTCTAAAAGTACTTCATCTCATCAAATATTTGGTTGTCCTGAAAATAGGATAGGTAGTCTATGTGCTTTGATTCTTTCTCTTTATTAACCAATTTTGGGAATAACCCAATAATCTTGAAAGTTGGCCAGTTTTTAAAGTATCAATATAAACTCATGAATTTCACTTTAAAATTTGATGTATTTTAATTCATTGTAGTATTATTCTTTTTGACCCTCAAATATGAACAGTTTTCTTGCTTTCAGACAAGAATTCCCAGGCTCATTTTATACGTTATCTGCTCCAAACCTGGACTCACATTTTCCCAAAGACACCTGACTCTTTTGAGTGGAAAATGGTATCTGAAGACCACAATCTGGGTGGTAGGGATGCTCAGTATTTCTGAGTTGATACTGACCCAGAGGCTAGTAGGAAACATTTTTTGAAATACGAAATTAAACAATATTTTCATTTTGACATATCCAATTCAAAGTTAGGATTTTAAGATTTACTTCATTTTATGGCATCATTATTTGCTTTGTCCTAATCTATCTTATCTATCGATATGTGTATCAATGTTATTACTATTCAAAAATAACCATACCAGCATCTTTCCTATGAATATATTGAATGCAGTTCAAGATTTCTTTGCAGTTTCTTTCATCTTTAGGGTATATTCCACTGAAGACTGGTAGTAAAATATTATTTATTGAGCTGGCTGCTCTGTTTTGAATAGATCTATTGTCTAATTCCCCCTTTACAAGCTTTAAAAAATCTGATTCATGCTTTTTATTAGTTTCTATAGTTTTCTTACATTTTTTTTTACCTTGTTTTCTTAAGTTTGGGTTTAAGTTTTCATTTGCTTTGTGTCCATGTGTCTAGTGTACCTTCACTGTAGGTATACCTCACGCCACTATTTTTTTCCTCTTTTTTGAAGAATAGGCAATATCTTTGGGTTTGACCTCCACAACCCTTTTCCATTGCTCATGTGTAAGCGAGAGACACTTTTCTGTATTCTATATTTTAAAATGAATTTTCTGTGTGGGGGAGTGGGTTGCGCCATGAAAGTTTTTCTAGCTTTACAGCTGCAGGATTCTTTCTTCTTGTTACCCTTTTTAAAAAAAATATGGCCTTTGGGTAGCCACCTCTGTCACAATATTGCTACAATGCTCAGTTTATTTTATTTTAGATTCAGAGGGTACATGTGTAGGTTTCTTATGTAAGTATACTGTGTGTGATGCTGAGGGTTTGGGCTTCTACTGATCCCCTACCCAAACAGTGAACACAATATCCAATGGGTAGTTTTTCAACCCTACCCTTTTCTCCCAACCGCTTTTGGAGTTTCCAGTTGTCTATTGTTCCCATTTTTCATGTCCATGTGTACCCAATATGTTTAGTTCTCACTTATAAGCAAGAATATGTGGTATTTTGTTTTCTGTTTCTGTGTTAATTCACTTAGGATAATGGCCTCCAGATGCATCCATGTTGCTGCAAAGGACATGGTTTTGTTCTTTTTTATGGTTGTGTAGATGCTCAGTTTAGACTCTAGTCAATGAATTTTTTGCTAAATAAGCTCCTTCCAGAAGGGAGCTTTTGCAAGGTATTTCTAAGAGCCCTGAGGATCCATGCCAACCCAGCATGATTTGGGCTTCCCGCAGTATCTTTGCTTTTACCTCCAAATTTTTATCAGTTACGTATACTTAGCCTTTCACTCTGAATGGAGACATCTCTTTTAGGGGTGAGAACTTGGGTGATTCTCTGGCCCCACGGTCTTAAAAGTAACTTTTGACTTTCCTTCACACTTTTCCATACCACTGATATTTGCAGGGAACTTGCTGCTAGTGGTGGTTTGGCCTTATCTGCTCATATTTTGGGGTTCACTGGGATACCTTTTCCTAATTTTGTTGATGTTTTTCATGTTTTTTTGTATGCAATTCTAGTTGCTCAGTGAGATAATTTTCTGGTGAGAAAATCTGAAGGCATTCAAAAAGCATATTGCCATTGCCTTCTTGCCTTTCATTGCTCTGGTCCTAATACCTACACATCTTAATTTTAATAGTCTATAGCAAAGAGTTAAAATGCTAATATTTATGTTCATTAGCGTTCTTTTGCTTTTCTGATAGGTAAGATGCCTTTTCCCAATAATCATGTATGCAATAAAATCCTGCACCAACCTATCATCAGAGGAAATAAATTTATAAGAACTTAAAGCCATAATGGCTCTTTGCTAGTATCCTAACACTCTTTAAGTTACTTATCCAGCAAATATGGATTCAGTACCCATTATATATATGACATATACATATTATACATATTATAAATCTTTTTGTTTGTTTGTTTGAGACAGAGTCTTGCTCTGTTGCCCAGGCTGGAGTGCAGTGGCACGATCTTGGCTCACTGCAACCTCCACCTCTTGGGTTCAAGCGATTCTCCTGCCTCAGTCTCCCGAGTAGCTGGGATTACAGGCATGTGCCAACACACCTGGCTAATTTTGTATATTTAGTAGAGACAGGGTTTCTCCATGTTGGTCAGGCTGGTCTTGAACTCCTGACCTCAGGTAATCCACCGCCTTGGCCTCCCAAAGTGCTGGGATTACAGGTGTGAGCCACTGTGCCCAGCCTATACTCTGTTCTTAGTATTAAGGCACAGACAAAGAGATTTGGATCTTATGTTAGGACCTCCCAATTTAGTAATATTAAGCTTAGAATAGAATTTAAAATACAATACTATAGATGTATAATGATTAGTTCTCTTTAGGAGGGTTCTTAATATATATACTATGTAATATTAGCCATTAAAATCACATTGCAAAATATTATTTATTGGATGGAAAGAGTTCACAATGTATGGCTAAGTTAAAGCATGTTATAAAACACATCTCATTTTTGTTAAAATGTTTCTATGATTGGGTTTATGTAGCTAAAGAGAAACAAATTACATCAATGACTGTAAATTAGTATAACCACTTTGGAGTGAAATCTAGTAACACCTAGAAATTCTGTTTCTAGATGTATATATGTAAGTGCATGAAGATATTACAAGGAAATTCATTATAATATTTGTCAATAAAAAGGAAATAATCCAAATATTTATCAATAGATGAACAGATTAACAATTTGTGGCATATACATAAATGACATATTATTCATTCATAAAAAGGAATGAAATTCTAATACAAGCTACAACATGGATGAACCCTGAAAACATTATGCTAAGTAAAATAAGCCAGACTTAAAAGGACAAATATTGTATTATTACACTTATAAGGAATCTAGCAGAAAATAGAATAGAGGTTACCAGGTGCTGGGGGGGAATGGAGGGAGAAAGGAATGGGGTTATTGCTTAATGGGTACAGAGTTTCGGTTTGGGATGATGAAAAATTTCTGTATGTGGATAACAGTGATGGTTGCATAACATTGTGAATGTATTTAATGCCCCTAAATTGTACACTTAAAAATGGTTAATTATATGTTATGTAAATTTTACCACACCCACATCTATAACCCCCTGGCTAGTTATGAAAAAGTCTTTGTCCTGAATATTGCAGACAAACAGGAGGAAGGCTTGATCATGCCAGTAATGATGCCTGGAAAGTACCTAAAATAACTGAACCCCAAATGTATCATGGCTCATTCCTCTCAAAGCTTTGTTGCTTACCTGTATCAGACCTGGCATAATCTCTGGCAAAAGGAGGTTAAGGGTTTCCTTGGACACTCTTTCTATCACTTTTGTTTGCATTTTGATTGCAGCCAGATTAATTGGATAGTCTGCAGTTTGGATGATAGGACAAAGCACTTTGATGCACTGCTCTGGACTAATTGAAGTGGCCAACACTGATGCTGCTTCCTCGGCAGATCTCACCACCTAAAAAAAAAATAGGAAAGTAAGCCAGAAAGTATTTTTAAAATATTATACTATGTCCTGGAAGTATAAACTTCATTAAGTATTTAATATAATATTTGGAATTTGCTTTGAAAATGCTACAGTAAACAAACATGAAAAGTGAGTGTGCAGATTACAGATACAAAGGACTGGCAAAATGTCAGTAACAGCTGAAGCTAGATGATGGATAAATGGGCTTTATTACACTATTTTCCCTTCTTGTGTTCTTTTTTGCTGTTGGCTAAAGTAGTTTTTTTTTTTTTTTTTTTGAGACACGGTCTTGCTCTGTCACCCAGGCAGGAGTGCAGTGGCTTGATCATCAATCACTGCAGCCTCAAACTCCCAGGCTCAAGTGAGACTCCCACCTCAGCCTTCTGAGTAGTTGGAACTTTTTTTTTTTTTTTTAAGTAGAGATGAGGTCTTGCTATGTTGCCCAGGGTGATGTTAAACTCCAGAGCTCCAGCAATCCTCCTGCCTCGGCCTCCCAAAGTGCTGGGATTACAAGTGTGAGTTGCCGCGCACAGCCTTAAAGTAGTTTGTTTTTTTTTTTTTTTTTTTTGAGACAGAGTCTCGCTCTGTCGCCCAGGCTGGAGTGCAGTGGCCAGATCTCAGCTCACTGCAAGCTCCGCCTCCCGGGTTCACGCCATTCTCCTGCCTCAGCCTCCCGAGTAGCTGGGACTACAGGCGCCCGCCACCTCGCCCGGCTAGTTTTTTGTATTTTTTTAGTAGAGACGGGGTTTCACCGTGTTAGCCAGGATGGTCTCGATCTCCTGACCTTGTGATCCACCCGTCTCGGCCTCCCAAAGTGCTGGGATTACAGGCTTGAGCCACCGCGCTCGGCCTTAAAGTAGTTTTTAAATCAAATTGTGGTCTAGTTGTATTAGGGTGAGGAGGCTCTATTTACTTAAGACTACGATGTGACTGGAGTCCCCTGCATAAGCCACGCTGAAGCCCTGCTCATTATTAGTACTCTCATCTCTAGGAGTGCTTGAGCCCTTTGTATCACATAAATAAAATAAAAATCATATGATTAATGTGTTGTCAAAAGTTAACATACTATTCCTCCTTGTTTTCATAATGATTTTCTTTCTTCTGTATTGAGCTTTGGGGAGGGTAAAACACTGGTTTCATGATGATGACAAGAAATGGCTGTCTATCTTCTTATTAGAGTCTGTAATCTCTAAAGACAGTCTTAAGATCATGTAAAAATAACTGCTTTTGATGCTACTTTGGCAGTGTCTCACTTATGATCTCAATAGGTGAAAAATGCTTAGAAAGGTACAGTGGGAAATACACTTAAAAAAAAAAAAAAAAAAAAAAAAAGGCCAGGCGCGGTGGCTCACGCCTATAATCCCAGCACTTTGGGAGGCTGAGGCAGGCAGATCATGAGATCAGAAGATCGAGACCATCCTGGCTAACATGGTGAAACCCCATCTCCACTAAAAATACAAAAAATTGGCCGGGTGTGGTGGCACGCACCTGTAGTCCCAGCTACTTGGGAGGCTGAGGCAGGAGAATCGCTTGAACCCGGGGAGGCGGAGATTGCAGTGAGCCAAGATCACGCCACTGCACTCCAGCCAGGGCGACAGAGCGAGACTCCGTCTAAACACAAACAAACAAACAAACAAACAAACAAAAACAAAAACAGAAAAAGAAAATACACTGGACGTTAGAAGACCCAGGGCCAATTTCAGCTTTAATACCTTAAGAGTGTCAATTTTATATTTTGTAGGGATGCTACAGGCCTTATTTGGGTCAAAAGGTAAATAACTACAAATATTAGACATCGTTTTTAAACTTTCAGTGAAATGCCATAGGTGTATCACTACTAAACACTGATGGAATAAAACAAAATCAGAAACAGAAAACAAAACTGGGCTGGGCAAGGTGGCTCAAGTCTGTAATCCCAGCACTCTGGGAGGCCAAGCCAGGCAGATCACTTGAGGCCAGGAGTTCGAGACCAGCCTGGCAAACACAGCAAAACCCCGTTTCTACACAAAAATTAGCAGGGCATGTTGGTGCACACCTGTAATTCCAGTTATTTGGGAGGCTGAGGCAGGAGAACCTGTTGAACCCAGGAGGCAAAGGTTGCAGTGGGCTATCGTGCCACTGCACTCCAGCCTGGGTGACAGAGCGAGACTTGGTCTCAAAACAAAGAAAACCCAAAATCCCTGCAAAAATCCAGATATATTTAAAAGTTATGATTCACTCTTCTAGAAGAGTCACAGTCAAATCTTTTAAAAAAGTAATTACCCCAAGGGTTTCAATTTCCCTGCATCCTCACCAACATATTGTCTGTATTTCTTTTGGGTGTTAAGTGATCTCTCACTGTGGCTTTGGTTACATTTTCCTAATGACTAATGATGTTGACCATCTTTTCATGTGCTTATTGCCATTTGTGTATCTTTGGAGAAATGTTTATTCAGATCCTTTGTCCATTTAAAAAATTGGGCCATCTTTTCATTGCTGTGTTGTAAGAATATATATTATGGATATTAGTACCTTATCAGATACATGTCTGCAAAATTTTTCTCCCATTCTATGAGTTGTCTTTTCACTTTCAGGATAATGTCCTTTGAAAGACAGAAAATATTTTCTTTGATTTTTTTATTTATTTTATTTTTATTTTTGAGACAAGTCTTGCTCTGTCACCCAGACTGGAATGCAGTGGCATGATCTTGGCTCACTGCAGCCTCCACCTCCCAGGTTCAAGCAATTCTCCTGCCTCAGCCTCCCAAATAGATGGGATTAGATGTATCCACCATGACACCTGGCTAATTTTTGTATTTTTAGTGAAGATGGGGTTTTGTCATGTTGGCCAGGCTGGTCTCGAACTCCTGACCTCAAGTGATCCACCTGCCTCGGCCTCCCAAAGTGTTGGAATAACAGGCGTAAGCCATCATGCCCGGCCAAATTTGTTTTAAAAGTGTTACCTCTAGCTGACCACTAAGCTAATAAAGCACAAAAGTATTTAATTTTGAAGAAGTCCAAATTATCTTTTTTGTTGTTGCTGGTTGCTTCTGCTTTTAGTTATATTATGAAATCACTGCCTAATTCAAAGTAATAAAGATTTATACCTCTGCTTTCTTTGGAGAGGTTTATAGCTTTAGCTCTTGCATTTGGCTCTGATTCATTTTATCTCGTTTCTATTTTAACCTTCCTTTTTTGATCTGTCTTTTGCTTCTGTCTTGGTTCTACCAGAGATACTTAATGCTATTTCTCAGTTGCTTTCTCTTAGATATATAGTCCTTACAGAACTAAAAGTAGAACTACCATTTGATCCAGCAATTCCACTACTGGGTATCTACCTAGAAAAAAAGAAGTCATGATATGAAAAAGGTACTTGCACACAGGTGTTTATAGCAGCACAATTTGCAATTGCAAAAATATGGAAAAAGCCCAAATGCCCATCAATCAATGAATGAAGAAATTTTGTTTGTATATATATACACACACACACACACACACACACACACACACACACACCATGGAATACTACTCAGCCATAGAAATGAAGGAAATAATGGCATTCGCAGAAACCTGGATGGAATTGGTGACCTTTAATTCTAAGTGAAGTAACTCAGGAATGGAAAACCAAACATCATACGTTCTCATTCATAAATGGGAGCTAGGCTACAAGGGTGCAAAGGTATAAAATGATACAATGGACTCTGGGGACTTGGGGGAAAGAGTGGGAGCAGGATGAGGGATAAAAGACTACACATTGGGTATAGTGTACACTGCACAGGTGATGGATGCACCAAAATCTCAGAAATCACCACTAAATAACTTATTCATATAACCAAACACCATGTTGCTCAAAAAATCTATTGAAATAAAAAAAATGTAGTCCCTATTTGAACTTTTTTTTCTAATTCTTTCTGAGATTATAATACAAATCCTCATAGTTATCTAATCAATGTCACTGGTGAAGAAGGGGAGAGAGATATCATGACTACCAAGTACTATGAAACAGGTTCATGGAACTCTTCCATGAAAGCTGTCCTCACTACTTTGGTGAATAAACTTGTAGCAGATAAATAGCTCCTCTAGGCAATTTATCGCTTAAAAATAACAACGACCTGCTTGGGCAAAATGGTGAAACTTCATCTCTATAAAAAATACCAAAAATTAGCCAGGTGTGCTGGTGCATGCCTGCAGTCCCAGCTACTCAGGAAGCTGAGGTGGGAGGATCGCTGGAACCAGGAGGCTGAGGCTGCAGGGAGCTGTGATCACACCACTGCACTCCAGCCTGGGCAAAAGAGTGAGACTCTGACTCAACAAACGAACAACCAACGCCCCCAAAACCATGATTTCTTATCTTCATTAGTTATTTTAAAAAATCAAATTCTTATTGCTAAATGAAAAGTGAAAACAAGATTGCTAAACTCTAAGTAGAAAACTCAAAGTGAAGGAGAAAACGAAATTAAATAAAATATTTCCTAGAGCTGGCCTATTTTAGGTGAAAGGCCATGATATCACTGTTTAATTCATTTAACAGAAAAAAATATGCTTGCTTCTTGATCAGGTATTACCCTGAATGTCAAGGCAAATGTTCAAGAAAATCATTAATAAGGCTACATTTTATACAATGTTTACATGTTTCATGAAATAAAATAATGAAATAATAATTTAACCTCCAGGTAACTTACCTCCTTATGAGGATCTTTATGTGCTTCCAATGTTTTCATGACAGTCAATTCTGCATAGTTTTTAAATCTTGCTGGTTGATGCCTTAGGATTTCTCTTAAAACCTTTAACGCCAAAGCCCTGATTGTAGGCTAAGAAGAAACATTTAAATGTTTTTAATATTTTGGGTTGTAGATAATCTTTAACATTTTCAATTTTTTTTTTTGAGACAGAGTCTCGCTCTGTTGCCCAGGCTGGGGTGCAGTGGCCGGATCTCAGCTCACTGCAAGCTCCACCTCCCGGGTTTACGCCATTCTCCTGCCTCAGCCTCCCAAGTAGGTGGGACTACAGGTGCCCGCCACCTCGCCCGGCTAGTTTTTTGTATTTTTTAGTAGAGACGGGGTTTCACCATGTTAGCCAGGATGGTCTCAATCTCCTGACCTCATGATCTGCCCGTCTCGGCCTCTCAAACTGCTGGGATTACAGGCTTGAGCCACCGCGCCCAGCCAACATTTTCAATTTTTGTAACTTAAGGGTCTTAATAATGGGGGAGGAGTTGCAGACAACTGCATAAAGTATGCGTTATACTACATAATTAAGTTTTCTTATCTCTAGTTGAAAATTTATATTACACTTACTGTATTTGCAAGAAATCAACAACTACATTCAGACTATAAAAAGGAGTTTTGGAGCTGGGCATGGTGGCTCATGCCAGTAATCCCAGCTTTTTGGAAGGCTGAAGCAGGTGGATCACTTGAGGTCAGGAGTTCGAGGCCAGCCTGGCCAACATGGTGAAACCCTGTCTCTACCAAAAATACAAAATTAGCCAGGGGTGGTGGCACGTGCCTATAATCCCAGCTACTCAGGAGGCTGAGGCAGAAGAATCGCTGGAGGCTGCGAGGCGGAGGTTGCAGTGAGCTGGGATCACACCACTGCATTCCAGCCTGGGCTTGAGAATGAGATTACTTCTCAATAAATAAATAAATAAATAAATAAAAAGTTGCTCCTGAGCAACTAATCTAAATATGTAAAACAAGTAACATGTACTTTTCTATAAGAATTCAGCCTGCAACCTTTCATTTTTCCTGTTGTTAATTGTTCAAAATTGTTGAGCTACTTGGTTTAGAAGAAAAAGTACTTCCTAGTGAAAAGTTCATGCAGAAAGAAGCAGCAGAAGAGACTCATGCTTCCAATTTCTAAATCCGTGTAGCACTGGATTAACAGGCAATCTAAAAGAGACAGAAAGGACAGGCTACTGTTTACACATTTTGCCATTTACCTCTTTATCTCCAAGGGTTTCAAGCAATAAAAGCAATATTGTTTTGAAGTGTTCATCCCAAACACTAAAAGATTCTTCCTGTGTCAGTTTCATAAGTTCATAGAGGGCGATTTTTCTTTCTTCTACACGCTCATTATGGTTAGACAGCTCCTTCAACAACTCTGCAACTAGGTCAGAATGGTCTAGGGAAAGATCTGTCAAAAGGACATGATATTACTTCTGTAACTTTATAGGGTGATTCTCACAAGTATGGGGATAACAACTTTATATGATGAAACACAGATAAAACCATTATGTTTGCGGTAAAAAAGACAAAGAAAAAAAGACTTAAGTAATTTTCTTTTCAATTTTGTCATTCCCAAAACACTGGTGCTATCATAAAACTTTGTGTAATAAAAATCCACAAAAGTGAGACCAGTATAATGAACCCTTATACACCCATCACCCAGATTTAACAGTTTTTAAGATTTTACCATTCTTACAGCATCTTTGTCCTCCCTTCCCTTTTATCTGAAGTATTTCTAGCAAATCCCATATATGTCATTTCCTCTTTATATACCTCAGTATGTATTTCTATGGTTTCATGCCAGGAGGCTTAAATGGTTTTTAGTGATGATAAAAACGACCACTAGATTTAGGTAGTGACAATCTAATCCCACTATTGTAAACTTCTTCATAAATCACCCCCTTTTTTTCTGAGACAGGGTTTCACTTTGTCGCCAAGGCTGGAGTATAGTGGTGTGATCATGGCTCATTGCAGTCTCCACCTCCCAGGCTCAATTGATCCTCCCAACTTAGCCTCCTGAGTAGGTGGAACTACAGGTGTGTACCTACACATCCAGCTAATTTTTGTGTTTTTTGTAGAGAAGGGGTCTCACCATGTTGTCCAGGCCAGTCTGGAATTCCTGGGCTCAAGTATCTACTGGCCTCCCAAAGAGTTGGGATTGTAGGCATGAGCCACCATGCGCAGACTATCAATGGTTTTGGCCACTGATTGTTGTTGAATCACTTATTTTAATACAAGTTAAAAATGGAGATTATCTAATCATACCACTCCTTCCATGGGGTAGAATTCTTCTGTAGAGAATAACTTTATCAACTAGACCTATTCTGATTATCCTGAAATACAATTCGATAGAAAAGGCAGAATAGATTCTTAATATAGTTCTCTTTAAATTTTAGCATTGAGTTAGGCCCAGCGGTTACCAAGGAGTTTTTATTTGTTTTTGCCTTCTTTTTACAAGCACAATTACAAACTCATGGATTTTATAACCATGAAAAGTCACTGCTTGTTTTTAAACAAGTTATCAGACAGTGCTTTAAACCATTTTTGTAGGAATAACAGTTAAATCTAAGAATTCACATTTGAACGTCACAAAATACCAGGGTTCTTCTTAAAATTTTTTGATGATCAAATACATGATAAATTCAGCCCTTGAGAGCAGGTAGTGCCCTGGACTTGTGCCATAGACTAATTTCCTTCCCATCTCTCTGGAATGAAACAACCATAGAGCACGCTGCAGACCAATGTATCACTATTGTTGGTTTTAACAAGAACTACTGCAGCAGGATGAATGTATCTCTATAAATCCCACAAAAAATCACTTCCGGAAAGCTGTAAGTTAACAGATTTTGGAAGATGTTAAAGGATCATTCTAAGAGTGTCTTTTATTTCAGCTGGATGTATGGGATTCACAAGAAAATGCTTTTCACAGGTAGTCAGTTATCTTTTCCATGAAAGTAAGCTTTGTAATTACTCTAGCAGATAATTAGAAATGACCTGATATATAATGATCTGGACAGATGACTGGCAGAAAAATAATTTCTTCCAGAGAAAGCACCTAGATTGCTATAAAACTGAATTATCTGTATCATACTAATGAGATAATCCAAAGGTGCTGAATCTTTCCTCTTCTGACAGACAGCAGCACCATGGTCAAGTGAAAAGAACACAGGCTTTGTAGTCTCATTAAATCTCTGCCTCTTATACTCTGTGATTGGAGCAGTTTCCTAATTACTGCCGAGGTGCAGTTTTATTATCAGTAAAATGGGAAAACAGCATCTGCCTCCTAGGGTCATGGTGAGCACTTGGGCCTAGAATACAGTAAGCTCATTAATGTTAATTCTCCTGTGTCCTTCTGACAAATATTGAAACAATTACAATCCTGATAATATTTTTGTGGCAGTGCTCAAGAAGTACGAAATAGTCTTTCAGCTTGGCAAACGTTTATATGAATCTTTCCTGAATAACTGCACTATCGTCACTAGAGGTAGTATTCTAGAACATTATAGTTCCTAGTAAGCTTAACAAAGGTTATCAGTGGCTTTTTCTGGACTTGTTAACTTTGATAAATGTGTGTGCCTGATTGTAATGTGGGCAGAAACACTGGGTGAGAGACATATCAGATATTCAAATAATCTCCTTTTATGGAAATTCTGACTTGAACAAAATTATCCTTTGCCAAATTTTAGATTTTAAAAATAAAAAAAGGAGGGGAAACTGCATGGGGGAGGAGAATAAAAGAAAAATCAGAACAGAAATAGAGAACAATTTTAAAAAGAATAATGTTAACAATGTTCATAATAAAATAATGTCAAACAGGGTCTTCTTCATCTCAACATTAAAAATGAAAATAGACAATAAATGAAAACAACTGCCATACAAAGCATGGGACTACTACTGCTGTAGTTTTTTTTCTTTTTTCTTTTCTTTGTACTACTGTAGTTTAGCTGAGGGCTTATCCATCTTCAAAGAATGTTTACTCAACATAAAATGGCTGCCTATGTTTCAGAAGTAAATCACACATTAGACTATGATGAAATAGTGTTCTCAAGTTCAAAAACACTATACCCAATTTAGATTTCCATAAAGTCTTCCTTTACCAAATATAAAATATATGATCCTTAGTAAATGAGAAGATAATTAGGGAATAAGGGAGTGATCCTGACAAACTGTCATAATTTTGGCTTTATGATATTTTTGATATGTTGTCTCTCTCTCTCTCTCTTTTTTTCTTTTTTTCTGCAACAGAGTCTTGCTCTGTCACCCAGGCTGGAGTGCAGTGGCGTGATCTCGGCTCACAGCAACCTCCATCTCCAAGGTTCAAGCCATTCTCGTGCCTCAGCCTCCCAAGTAGCTGGAATTACAGGCATGCGCCACCACGCCCAGCTAATTTTTGTTAGAAATGGGGTTTCACCATATTGGCCAGGCTAGTCTCGAACTCCTCACCTCGGGTGATCCACCTGCCTCGGCCTCCCAAAGTGTTGGGATTACAGGCGTAAGGCACCGCAGCTGGCCGATATATTGTCTCTTGACATGAGAAGATGGTAAAAGTAATCAAAGAAATGCAAAGGATAATTTTTAAAAAGTTACCAAAATTATAAATGACCAGGCATCAGGACAGATTCCCAAACAAACTATAAGAAGGGTATCCACTGATGAATGTATCAGCTTTAAGCCCAGACAGGTAGGAAGGGCGTCCACATAGAGTGGTAATCAAGTGTAAGCTGTTGGATCCAAAGTGAAATAAGAAGGGCATTCACGGTTTTGAGTGAGGATGGAATGGCAAAGCCTAGCAGGATGAGGAGTAGATCTGTGCAAGTAAGGAGGTAGTAGCAGAGGCAGCAGAAAAATTGGTAGCAGAAAAAATGGTTGCATACAGAGGACTGATCAAATCAGTAAATATATTAAAGACAACGTAAGCTAGGTTTCTCACTGTCAGAAAAGTGGGTTATCAATCTGGAAATTAGAATTTCCTTGGTGCGAGAATGGAATTGGAACTACTGGTGTAAAAACATGGTTTTTGATAGATATGGAAACAGAAATGTAAATCTCTAAACACACACACATTCCCTAGCTCTGACCACTGAGAGGTCTAGGGAGCAGTGACATCCCACTAACAGTGAGTACATCTAGAGTCCAGATCTTAGCCTGTAAAAACCATCTTTCCTTAATAGGAACGATGGATCCTTGGAGAAATGACTGATTCCAGGACTGAAGCAGGGATAGTACAACAGTACCAGAATGCAAGGATGGGGACATGTCAAAAGAACAACAAAAGCCGGCTTGAATGGAATCCTGTTGGTCAAATCAAGGGCAATTTGAGCTTCAAAATAAATAAATAATGATCGTTATAATGGGAAACGATGAGTCTATACTGTTACAAATATGTATGTCAATTTTCCCAAATAAATTTTCTAGAATACAAAATAAAAAATTTCCTAAATAAATGAATTCAAGTTTAAAGATGAACAGAATATGTAACCTGTTTAAAAATATTAGTGTCTTCTGATAACACACTTATTAATTACAAAGAGAAAAAGTAACTCCACAGTAAGGAAGTCTGGTAAGCCCCACCATAATCAAGAGATCAAAGTTAACATCACCAGTGATGGAGCACAGTGAAACCATGTGTTACTAGAAAGGGTGCAATGAAAAGAATGCACCATCGCTTCTGCAATACTGATGCTGAGAATGTATAACCTCATTCTAATCATGAGAAAACATCAGACAAAACTACATTCAGAGAAATGCTACAAAACAACTTCAAAAGTGTCATGGTCATGAGAGCTAAGGAAAGACTGAACACTGGAGGAGAACACTGACGGAGACGTGATGATTAAATGCAATGTGTGATTCTGAAATGGATCCTTTAGCTGTAAGATATTATTGAGATTCTGGGAAGATGGTAGATTAGAAAGCACCAGGACTCTGTCTCCTCACCCAGACAACAGGATCTGTCTGATGTAACTATTTTGGAACTCTAGTCTACTGAAGGCTTGTAACTTCTAGGGAAAGTTTTGGATGGTAAAACGTGGCTAATTTCTATCAATTTCGGCTCTCAGTACAGTAGCAACTACCCATCCCCCACTACCAGCCCCAGCCCCTTGGCAGGCAGCTGTGCACTTGTTGCTGGAGCAGCTTGCACAGAGCTTGTGGGAATCAGGGCATGAAAAAAGAACCTTATTCTGTGAATACTGAGGATCTGTGTACTGTTAACTGCTGCTTTTTTTTTTCTTCTAAAGACCCTTTCCAAGTCCTAGTCACTGCTGCTTCTAATAACAGAGGTACAAAGAGGCAGGCAGCCATTATTGTTGCACCTTTCCTCACTATTGCAAGCCCTTCCCCCTCTAGCTAAAGTAACTTCCAGGGGCTTAAAGGTCCTGCCCCTCCTATTACATTTTTCTCTTTTTCCTTGTTGGGAGCCAGACATTACAGACCAGGATATTCAAAAACAACTGCATATACATGGAGAGTTAGAAAGTGACAATGGATGCCCAGAAAAAGATACAGGCTCAGAAAGGATCTGAGAAGACTTTAAGTTTATACCTCAGGCTGAGGCTGATCTTTGGCATAGAGAAAGCCTGCAACAATCAAAACCAGAAACAACAAGCAAAAATAACAAAAGCCAACAATCTCTGGGGTATTGAGAGCATCTGATTTCCAATGTAACCACATTATTAGATTCAAATATTCAGTTTTCGACAAAAAAATCACAAGGCATACGAAGAACCAGGATAGTACAGCATACTCAAAGGAAAAATAAACAGAAACTGCCCTTGAAAAAGATCTGATGGCAGATCTACTAGACAAAGACTTTAAAATACCTGTCTTGGCCGGGTGCGGTGGCTGAAGCCTGTAATCCCAGCACTTTGGGAGGCCGAGACGGGTAGATCACGAGGTCAGGAGATCGAGACCATCCTGGCTAACACGGTGAAACCCTGTCTCTACTAAAAAATACAAAAAACTAGCCGGGCGAGGTGGCGGGCGCCTGTAGTCCCAGCTACTTGGGAGGCTGAGGCAGGAGAATGGCGTGAACCCAGGAGGTGGAGCTTGCAGTGAGCTGAGATCCAGCCACTGCACTCCAGCCTGGGCAACAGAGCAAGACTCAAAAACAAAACAGAGCAAGTCTCAAAAACAAAAAAACAAAAAAACCTGTCTTAAAGATGCTCTAAGAAGTTAAGATGTATATAAATTTATGAAAATAATGTATGAACAAAATGGAAATATCAGTAAAGAGACAGGAAACCTAAAAAGAAACCAAAAAGAAATTCTGGAATTAGGAAGTATGGTAACTGAAATAAAAAATTCACTAGTGTAATTACTTAATAAACATATTTGAGCAGGCAAAAGAATTAGTAAGCAGAGTCTCAAGGATATGTGAGACATCATCAAGTGAACAAATCTACTCATTGTGGGAGTATCAGAAGAGAATAGAGAGAAAAAAAATTTGAAAAAATAATGGCTGAAAACCTCCAAAATTTGATCAAAGACATGAACATAAACATGTAAGAAGTTCAATGAATTCCATGTAAAATGAACTCAAAGAAAGCCCCATCAAGACACATGATAATTTTCAAAAGGCAAAGACAGAATCTTGCAAGCAGCAACAGATAAGTGACCAGTGACACAAAAAGGACCCTCAGTAAGATTATCAGCAGATTTCTCATTAGAAATGTTGGAGGTTAGAAGGTAGTAGGCTGATATATTCAAAGTGCTAAAAGAAAAAAACTGTTAACCAAGAATCCTATATCTGTCAAAACTGTCCTTCAAAAGCGAGGGAGAAATTAAAAGTACACTAGACAGTAACTTGAAACCATATGAAGAAACACATCTCAATAAAGGTAAATATATACATGGGCAATTATAAAAACTACTATTATTGTAATAACAGAACGTAACTCCACTTTTTGTTTTCTACATAATCTAATAGACTAATATAGTAAAAGTTTATATTTCTGGAGACAATTGTACAAAAACGTAATTTTATAATGTCAACAACTGAAAAGGGTGGGGCCAGAGCTGGAAAAACACAGAGTTTTTGTATGTTATTGAAATTAAACTGGCATACATTTAAAGTAGCATTATAAATTTAGGATATTAAATGTAACCCCCATGGAAACAACCAAGAAAACAGCTATAAAATATACACTAAAGGAAATAAGAAACTTAAACATTTCACTACAAAACAACTAAACACAAAAGTAGTAATGTAAAAAGTGACAAGCTATAAGGGGTACAGAAAACAAATAGCAACATGACAGAAGTAAGTCCTTTCTTATCAGTAATTACTTTAAATGTAAATGAATTAAATCACGCAGTCAAAAGACAGAGATTAGCAGAATGGATAAAAAAGGATAGAAAGATATTCTATCCTTTTGCAAATAGTAATTACTATTACTATTTACATGGTATATCAACAGTAATAGTAATAGGTAATCAATAAGTAATAGTCGGAGAGCAGGGGTGGCTATACTAATGCCAGACAAAATAGGCTGGGTGTGGCGGTGCATGCCTGTAATACCAGCACTTTGTGAGGCCAAGGGAAGCAGATCACTTAAGCCCAGGAGTTTAAGACCAGACCAGGCAACACAGCGAAACCCCATCTCTACTAAAAATACAAACAATTAGCCAGGCGTGGTGGCATGTGCCTGTAATCCCAGCTACTAGGGAGGCTGAGGTGGGAGAATCACCTGAGCCCAGGAAGTTGAGGCTGCAGTAAGCCAAGAGCCACTGCATTCCAGCCTGGGCAATGAAAGTGAGATCCTTAGGAAAAAAAAAAAAAAATCAGACAAAATAGACCTTAAGTGAAAAAAAGGTTACAAGAGATAAAGAATGAGGACATTATATATTAAAAAGATTCAATTATGCATCAAGAATAGGTAACAACTATAAACATGTATGCAGCTAATGACAGATCATCAAAATATATGAAGCAAAAACTGACAGAACTTAAAGGAAAAATAATTTTACAATAATAGGTGGACTCTCACTCTCAATAATGGATAGAACAAAGAGACAGAAATAAGAAAACAGAGGACTTAATACAATAAAACAACTACATCCAACAGACATATATGGTGCACACAAGACATTTTTCAATATAGGTTATATGTTGGGGCACAAAGTAAGTTTCAGCAGATTTTAAACTATGGATATAATACACAGTATCTTCTCCCACCACATGAAGCTACAAATCAGTAACAGGAGTAAAACTGGAAAATTCACAAGTTTGAGGAAATTAAACAACACACTCTTAATGGATCAAAGAAGAAATTAGAGAACCTAGACAGACAACTGAATAAAAACAACTACATACCAAGACTTATAGGAGAGAGTGAAAACAGTGCTAAGGGGAAAATTTATAGCTATAAATGTGTTAATTTAAAACTAAGAAAGGATAAAGGGGCAAGATGGCCGACTAGAAGTAGCTAGTGTGCATGGCTCTCACAGAGAGGAAGGGAAAGGGTCAGTAAACACACCTTCAACTCAAACATCCAGGTGCTCGCAAAGGGACTAATCAAGGAAACAACCTGACCCACAGAGAACAAAGAAAAGTAAGACAGGACAACAGCCCACTAGAGAGCAACACGGAGCCAGGGGAACCTCCCCTGCCTAGGAAAGCGGTGAGTGAATATGTGACCCCAGGGAACCATGCTTCTCCCACCGATCTCTGCAACCCTCAGGTCAGGAGATCTCCTTGTGCACCCACTCCACCAGCCTTCAGTCTGTCAGAACTATGTGGAGTCTTGGCAGTGGAGCCACTCAGGCATGTGTGGAGACCCTGGAGCCTTACACACTCGGGCTTTCAAACAAAGGTAGCTACAGCTCCGGCAAAGTGAGAGTTTAGACCCCCGTACATAGCCTTAGGAAAGAGGCTGAATCCAGGGGACTGAGCAGTGATAGCCTGCAGGCCCCATTTCCACAGCACCTCACAAGATAAGACCCACTGGCTTGGAATTCCAGACAGCCACCGGTAGAGGCACCGCACCTCCCTAAGAAGGAGCCGGGAGGGGCGGGCTGCCATCTTTGCTGTTTGGGTGACTTGGCTGATCCAGCCTTCTGGCTTTATAGAGTTTGAGCTGACCAGGGGGCAGAAGGGATTCCCCCAGCATAGATGCTCTACCAAAGCGTGGTCAGGTTGCTGCTGCTGCTTTTTAAAAAAAATTATAGCTGGGATAACAGGTGTGCCCCACCACACCCAGCTAATTTTTGTATTTTTAGTAGAGATAGGTTTTTACCATGTTTGCCAGGCTGTTCTTGAACTCCTGGTGTCAAGTGATCTGCCTGCCTTGGCCTCCCAAAGTGCTCAGATGTCATAATACACAGAGACTCAAAATAAAGGTATGGAGGAAAATCTACCAACCAAATGCAAAACAAAAAATCAGGGGTTGCAATCTAATTTCAGACAGAAGAGATTTTGAACCGACAAAGATCAAAGAAGACAAAGTAGGACATTCCATAATGGAAAAGGGTTCAATTCAACAAGGAGACCTAAGTATCCTAAACATATATGCACCCAACACAGGAGCACAGATTCATAAAGCAAATTCTTAGAGATCTACAAAGAGACATAGATTCCCACACAATAACAGCAGGAGACTTCAACATTCCACTGATAGTATTAGACAGATCATCGAGGCAGAAAATTAACAAAAATATTCAGGACCTAAACTCACCATTGGACCAAATGGATCTGACAGACCTTTATAGAACTCTCCACCCTGAACCAACAGAATATACATTCTTCTTATCATCGCATGGCACATACTCTAAAATGGCCCACATAATTGGATATAAAACAATCCTCAAGAAATGTAAAAGAACCAAAATCATACCAGACACAAGTTTGGACCACAGCACAATAAAAATAGAAGTCAAGACTATGAAAATTGCTAAAAACCATGCAATTATATGGAATTAAACAACATGCCCCTGAATGACTTTTGGGTAAATAATGAAATTAAGGCAGAAATCAAGAAGTTCTTTGAAAACAATGAGAACAAAGATACAAGACTTTGAGATACAGCTTTGGCAGTGTTAAGAGGTAAATTCATAGCACTAAACGCCAATATCAAAAAGTTAGATCTCAAAATAACAATCTAACTTCATAACTGAAAGAATTAGAGAAGGAAGAACAAATTAACCTCAATGTTAGCAGAAGATGAGAAATAAAAATCAGAGCTGAAATGAAATAAATTGAGACACAAAACATTCAAAAGATCAATGAATTCAGGAGTTGTTTTTGAAAAAAGTTAATAAAATAGGCCACTAGCTAGACTAACAAAGAAGGAGAGAAGATCAAAATAAACACAATTAGAAATGATAAAGGGAATGTTACTACTGACCGCACAGAAATAAAACAACCATCAGAAACTACTACAAACACCTCTATGCATACAAACTAGAAAACCTAGAAGAGACAGATAAATTCCTGGACATACACACCCTCCCAAAACTGATGCAGGAAGAAACTGACTCCCTGAACAGACCAATAACAAGCTCCAAAATTGAATCAGTAATAGATAGCATACGAATAATAATAATAATTTTAAAAAGCCTGGGATCTGATGAATTCACAGCTGAATTCTACCAGATGTACAAATAAAAGCTGGTACCATTCCTACAGAAACGATTCCAAAAAAGTGAGGAGGAAAGACTTCTTCACAACTCATTTTGAGGCCAGCATCACAGAACAATACCAAAACCTGCCAGAGTCTGGGTACGGTGGCTCACACCTGTAACCCTAGCGCTTTGGGAAACTGAGGCAGGCAGATCACCTGAGGTCAGGAGTTTGAGATCAGCCTGGCCAACATGGTTAAAACCCATCTCTACTAAAAATACAAAAAATTAGCCAGGTGTGGTGGCATGCACCTGTAATCCTACCTATTCGGGAGGCTGAGGCAGCAGAATTGCTTGAACCCAGGAGGTGGAGGTTGTAGTGAGCCAAGATCACACCACTGTCCTCCAGCCTGGGTGAAGGAGTCAGACTGTCTCAAAACAAAACAAAACAAAACAAAAAACCACAACAACAACAAAAAGAAAACTTCAGGCCAGTATCCTTGATGAACATCAATGTAAGATCCTTAAGAAAATACTGGCAAACCGAATCCAGCAGGACATCAAAAAGCTAATCCACCATGATCATGTAGGTCTCATCCCTGGATGCAAGGCTGGCTCAACATACATAAATCAATATATGTGATTCATCACATAAACAGAACTAAAGACAAAAACCACATGATTATTTCAACAGACACAAAAAAGACTTGATAAAATTCAACACTGCTTCATGTTAAAACTCTCAATAAACTAGGTATTGAAGGAACATACCTCAAAATAATAAGAGCCATATATGACAAACTCACAGCAGCCAACATTAGTCAAAGCTGGAAGCAGTCCCCTTGAAAAATGGCACAAGACAAGGATGCCCTCTCTCAACACTTCTATTAAACATAGTTTTGGAAGTCCTAGCCAGAGCAATCAGGCAAGAGAAAGAAATAAAGGGCATCTAGGTTGGGCATGGTGGCTCACACCTGTAATCCCAGCATTTTGGGATGCTGAGGTGGGTGGATCACTTGAGGTCAGGAGTTCAAGACCAGCCTGGCCAACATGGTGAAACCCCATCTCTACTAAAAATACAAAATTAGCCTGGAGTGGTGGCGTGTGCCTGCAGACCCAGCTACTTGGGAAGCTGAGACAGGAGAATTGCTTGAATCCAGAAGGCAGAGGTTGCTGTGAGCCAAGATTGTGCCACAGCACTCCAGCCTGGGTGAAAGAGCAAGAGTCCATCAAAAAAAAAAAAAAAAAAAAAAGAAATAAAGATAAAGAGCATCCAAACATAAAGAGAAAGTCAAACTATTTCTGTTTGCAGACAACATCATTTTATATTTAGAAAACCCCATAATCTTAGCACAAAAGCTCCTCAAGCTGATAAACAACTTCAGCTAAGTTGCAGGATATAAAATCAATGTACTAAAATCACTAGCATTCCTATACACTAACAACAGCCAAACCAAGAGTCAAATTAGAAAGGCAATCCCATTCACGACTGCCATAAAAAGAGTAAAATACCTAGGAATATAGCTAACCAGAGAAGTGAAAGATCTCTATAATGAGAATTACAAAACACTGCTCAAGAAATCAGAGAAGACACAAACAAATGGAAAAACATCTCAGCTCATGGATAGGAAAATCAATATCATTAAAATGACTATACTGCCCAAAGCAATTTACAGATTCAATGCTATTCCTATCAAACTATCAATGACATTCTTCACAGAACTTGAAAAACCTATTTTAAAATTCATATGGAACCAAAAAAGAGCCCAAATAGCCAAGGCAATCCTAGGCAAAAAGAACAAAGCTGGAGGCATCATGTTACCTGATTTCAAACTATACTACAAGGATACAGTAAGCAAAACAGCATGGTACTAGCACAAAAACAGGCACGTAGACCAATGAACAGAATAGAGAGCCTAGAAATAAGACTGCAAATCTGTGATCATCTGATCTTCTACAAAGATGACAAAAACAAGCAATGGGAAAAGCTCCCTACTCAAAAAATGGTGCTTGGATAACTGGCTAGCCATATGCAGAAGACTGAAGCTGGACCCCTTCCTTATACCATATACAAAAATCAACTCAATATGGATTAAAGATGTTAAATGTAAAACCCAAAACTATAAAAACCCTGGAAGACAACCTAGACAATACCATCCTGAACACAGGAAAGGGCAAAGATTTAACGACAAAGATACCAAAACCAATCACAAGAAAAGCAAAAATAGGCAAGTGGGATCTAATTAAACTTAAGAGCTTCTGCACAGCAAAAAGAAGTACCAACAGAGTAAAGAAAGGGAGAAGATATTTGTAAACTATGTGCCTGACAAAGGTCTAATATTCAGCATCTATAGAGAACTTAAACAAATTTACAAGCGAAAAACAACCCCATTAAAAAGCGGGCAAAGGACATGAACCGACACTTCTCAAAAGAAGATATACAGATGGCCAACAAGCATATGAAAGAAAGCTCTGTATCACTGATCATTAGAGGAATGCAAATCAAAACCGCAATGAGGTATCATCTCTTACCAGTCAGAATGGCTGTTATTAAAAAGTCAAAAAATAACAGATGTTGGTGAGGTTATGGAGAAAAGAGAACACTTAAACACTGTTGGTGGGAGTGTAAATTAGTTCAACCATTGTGGAAAGCAGTATGACACTTCCTCAAAGAGCTAAAAGCAGAACTACCATTCAACCCAGCAATCCCATCAACTGGGTATATACTCAAAGGAATAATAATCATTCTACCATAAAGACACATGCACACGAATGTTCACTGCAGCACTATTCACAATAGTAAAGACATGGAATCAACCTAAATGCCCATCAGTGACGGATCAGATAAAGAAAATGTGGTACATATACACCATGGAATACTATGCAGCCATAAAAAAGAATGAGATCACGTCTTTTTTGGGAGCATGGATGGAGCTGGAAGTTATTATCCTTAGCAAACTAACAGGAACAGAAAACCAAATACTGCATGTTCTCACTTACAGAAAACCAAATACTGCATGTTCTCACTTACAAGTGGGCACTAAACGATAAGAACTTATGAACACAAATAAAGAAACAGACACTGGGGTCTACTTGAGGGGGTGAGGGTGGGAGGACAGGAGGAGGGAGAGGAGCAGAAAAGATAACTATTGGGTTCTAGGCTTAATACTTGGGTAATGAAACAATATGTACAACAACCCCCTGTGATATGTGTTTACCTATGTAACAAACCTTCACATGTACCTCCAAACCTAAAAGTTAAAAATAAACAAATGAGAAATATTTCAAATCAGCAACCTAACTTTACAACTAGAAAAAGCAACAAACTAAACCTAAAGCTAGCAGAATGAAGAAAATAATAAAGATCAGAGCAGAGAGCAACAAAATAGAGAACAGAAAAACAGAAAATAAAAAAAATCAATGAAATCAAATGTTGGTTCTTTGAGAAGATAAAAAAAGTTGACAAACCTTCAGCTAGATCAGCAGTTCCCAACGTTGTTAGCACTAAGACTGGTTTTGTGGAAGACAATTTTTCCACAGACCAGGGCAGACAGGGGATGGTTTCGGGATCAAACAGTTTCACCTCGGATCACCTGGCATTAGATTCTCATAAGGAGTGTGCAACCTAGATCCCTCGCACAACAGGATTTACGCTCCTATGAGAATTTAATGCTGCTGCTGATCTGACAGGAGGCGGAGCTCAGGTGGTAACACTCACTAGCCTGCCCCTCACCTCCTGCTGTGTAGCCCGGTTCCTAACAGGCCACAGACTGGTACTGGTCCCAAGCCTGGACTTGGAACCCCAGCGCTAGATGGACGAAGACAAAAAGAGAGAAGGTTCAAATTACTGAAATCAGAAATGAAAGCAGGGACATTACTATTAATTCTATAGAAACAAAAAGGGTTATGAAAGAGTATTATGAACAAACTGGATAACCCAGATGAAATAAACTCCTCAAAACACAAAACCTACAAAGACTACATCACAAAGAAATTTAAAAATCTGAATAAATCTTTGTATTATTAAGGAGACTGAATCAGTAATCAAAAATCTCCTGACAAAGAAAAGTCCAGGACCTGAGGGCTTCACTGTTGAATTCTACCAAACATTTAAAGAAGAATTAATATTAGCCCTTCTTAAATGTTTCTGAAATACGGAAGAGGAGGGAACACTTCCTAACTCATTCTATGAGGCCAGCTCACCCTGATACAAAGCCAGACAAAGATACTATAAGAAAAGGAAACTACTGACCAATATCCCTCATGAACACTGATGCAAAAAACCTGAATAAAATACTAGCAAACCAAATTCAGCAGCATATTAAAAGGATTATACATTACGACCAAATGGGATTTATTCCTAAATGCAAGGATGGCTCAACATACAAAAACTGATCAATGTAATATACCACATTAACAGAATGAAGGAACAATCCTCACATATAATCATTTCCATGCTTACAGAAAAAGCATTTTATAAAATTCAGCATTCTTTCCTGATAAAAAACACTCAATAAGCTAGGAATCAAAGAAACTACTCCAAAATAATAGAAGTGATATATGAAAAATCCACAGTAAACATCATACTTTCTTCTGAGATCAGAAACAAGGTAACAGCACCCGCTTTTGCCTTTTCTCTTCAACATAGTATGGAAAGTTCTAGCCAGAGCAACCAGGCAAGAAAAAGAAAAAAAAAAGCATCTAAAATGGAAAGGAAGGAGCAAAATTATCTCTGTTCACAGATAATACAATCTTATATTTAGAAAACTCTAGACTCCACACACAAAAATTAGAATAAATGAATTCAGCAAAGTAGGACACAAAATCAATACCCAAAATCATTTGCATTTCTATACATTAACAATGAACAATCTACAAGGGAACTTACAAAAATAATTCCATTTCACGAGCATCAATCAGAAAAAAATATGGTCACGTGTTGCTTAACAACCGGAATACGTTTTGAGAAATGTGTTAGGTGATTTCTTCACTGTGTGAACTTCACAGAGTATATTAACACAAACGCTGTAACCTACTATATACCTAGGCTATAAATTAGAACTAACAAATGAATTCAGCAAAGCAGTAGGACACAAAAATCAACACTCTAAAATAATTTGCATTTCTATACATTAACAATGAACACTCTAAAAAGGAACTTAAAGATAGCCTATTGCTCCTAGGCTACAAACCTGTACAGCATATTAATGTACTGAATACTGCAGGAAACTGTAACGCGGTAAGTATTTGTGTATCTAAACATAGAAAAGGTACAGTAAAAATATAAAAGATAAAAAATAGTACACTTGTAAAGGGCATTTACCATGAATGGAACCTGAAGGACTGGAAATTGCTCTGGGTGAAATCAGTGAGTGGTGAGTGAAAGTGAAGGCCTAGGACATTCCTGTAAGACTTATAAACACTATACACTTAGGCTATACTACATTTACAAAAAGATTTTTCCTTCTTCAGTGATAAATTAATCTTAACTTACTATAACACTTTTACTTTACAAACAAATTTTTAAAAATCTTTTGACTCTTGGGTAGTAACACTCTGCTTAAAACACAAACGCACTGTACAACTGTACAAAAATATTTTCTTTCTTTACATCCTTTTTTCTTTTTTTTTTGAGAAAAGGTCTTGGTCTGTTGCCCAGGCTGGAGTGCAGTGGTGCACTCACTGTACCTCCTGGTCCTCAAGTGATCCTTCTACCTCAGCCTCTCAAGTAACTGGGACTGAAGGTATGTGCTGGCGCCCTGGCTACATTTAAAACAAAATTTTTTTGTAGAGATAGGTCTCCCTGTGTTGGCCAGGCTGGTCTCAATTTCCTGACCTCAAGAGATCCTTTCACCTTGGCTTCCTGAAGTACTGGGATTACAGGCATGAGCCACTTCACATTCTTATTTTAGGAGCCATTTTCTATCAAAGATTTTAAAAATTTTAAAACTTTTTTGTTAAAACCTAAGACACAAACACACACATTAGTCTAGTCCTACACAGGGTCAAGATCAACTTCACTGTCTTCCACCTCCACATCTTGTCCCACTGAAAGATCTTCAGGGGTAATAACATGCATGGGGCTGTCATTTCCTATGACAACAATGCCTTCTTGTGGAATACCTCCTGAAGGACCCAAATGAGGCTGTTTTACAATTAACTTTTTTTTTTTTTTAAATAAGTATGAGTACACTGTAAAATAGTGATGAAAAGTATAGTAAATACTAAAACCAGGCTGTGCATGGTGGCGCATGCCTTGCAATCTCAGCATTTTGCAAGGCTAAAGCAGAGGGATTGCCTGAGCCCAGGAGTTTTAGACTAGCCTGGACAATATCACAAAACCCCAACTTTACAAAAAAATTTAGCTGGGCATGGTAGTGCATACCTGTTGTCCCAGCTACTCAGGAGGCTAAGGTAGGAGAATAGCTTCAGCCCAGGAGGGTGAGGCTGCAATGAACCAAGATCATGCCACTGCACTCCAGCCTAGGCAACAGAGTAAGACCCTGTCTCAAAAATAAATAAATAAACCAGTAACGCAGTCATTTGTTATGGCTATCAAGTATTATGTATTGCACATAATTGTATGTGCTATATTTTTATACAGTTGGCAGTGCAGTAGGTTTGTTTACACCAGCAATATCGCAAATGTGTAATGCATTGCACTATGATGGTATGACAGCAATGATATCACTAGGTAATAGGAATTTTTTAGCTCTATTTCATCTTATGGGACCACTGTCATAAATGGAGTCTGACATTGAAATGTTATGAGCTGCATGACTGTACATTGGAATTAACTGAGGTGAAAGACTTGTACAATGAAGACTAGAAAAGACTGCTGAAAGAAATAAAAGAAGATATACATAAACAGAAGCACACCCTATTTTCATGGATTAGAACACTTAATAATGTTAAGATATCAATATTATCCAAAGACATCTACAGATTCAGTGCAATCTCTACCAAAATCCCAACGACACTTTTTACAGAAATAGAAAAATTATCCTAAAATTCATAAGGAATCCTAAGTGACAGCAAATAGCCACAACAGTCTTGAAAAAGAACAAAGCTAGAGGACTCATACTTCTTCCTGATTTCAATATTTACTACAGAGCTACAGTAATCAAAACAGCATTTTAATGGCATAAAGACCGACACATAAAACAACAGAATGTAATATACAGCCTCAGAGGCACAGGCAACAACAACAAAAATAGGCAAATTAAAGTTAATGAAAATTAAAAATTTTTGTGTCTCAAAAAACTGTATCAACAGAGTAAAATGGCAACCCACAGAATGGAAGAAAATATTTGCAAATCATGTATTCGACAAGGTATTAATATCCAGAATATACAGAGAACTCCTGCAACAACAACAAAAATAAACAACCTGATTCAAACATGGGCAGAGGAGTAGAAAAGACATTTTTCCAAAGACGGCAATCAAATGGTCAATAAGCACATGAAAAGACGCTCAACATTACTAATCACTAGGGATATGCAAATCAAAACTACAATGAGGGCCAGGTGCAATGGCTCAGCCTGTAATCCCAGCATTTTGGGAGGCCGAGGCGGGTGGATCATCTGAGGTCAGGAGTTCGAGACCAGCCTGACCAACATGAACAAACCCCGTCTCTACCAAAATACAAAAATTAGCCAGGCATGGTGGTGCACACCTGTAATCCCAGCGACTCAGCAGGCTGAGGCAGGAGAATTGCTTGAACCTGGGAGGTGGAGGTTGCAGTGAGCCGAGATCATGCCATTGCACTCCAGCCTGGGTGACAAGAGCGAAACTCCGTCTCAAAAAAAAAACCCACAAAATCTACAATAAGATATCACCACACATCCATTCAGATGGATACTATAAAACAACAACAACAACAATGAAATAAATAGTAGTGGTGAGGATATGGGGAAACTGAAACCCTTCTGCACTGGTGGTGGGAATGTAAAATGGTACAGCTGTTATGGAAAACAGTACAGTGTCTGAAAAAAATTAAAAACAGAACTACCATATGATCCAGCAATTCTACTTCTGGGTATTTACCCATCAAAACTGAAAACAGGGTGTTGAAGAGGTATGTGCACACCAATGTTCACAGCAACATTATTCATAACAGCTAAAACTTGGAAGCAACACAAGTGTCCATCAATGGATGAATGGATAAGCAAAATGTGGCATATACACACAATGGAATATTATTCAGCCTTACAAAGGAAGAAAATTCTGACATATGCTACAACATGAATCAACCTTGAGCATACCACACTAAATGAAATAAGCCAGTCACAAAATGACAAGTAATGTATGACTCCACTTATACAGAGGACTTAAGAGTAGACAAAAATCAGAGAGACAGACAAGAGAATGGCAGTTGCCAAGGGCTGGAGTGAGGGTAGAATTGGGGAGTTATTATTTAATGGGTATAGAGTTTCAGTTTTACAGCCTGAAAAGAATTAAGTAAGATGGATGGTTGTGATGGATGTGCAACAGTATGAATGTATTTAAAATCACTAAACTGTATATATAAAATGCTTAAGATAATAAATTTTATGTGTATTTTAACACAGCAAAACAAAATTGGAAAAAAGACATTACTGGGACAACTAGCAAATTCTAATGGGGTTTACGGATTAGGTGGTTATTAATATACCAATGATAATTTCATGATTTAAAAAAATTTTTAAAAATTCTGTGGTCTAGGGGGAAGAAAAGAAAAAAAATTTTTTTTTTGGTAATTATTAGTTTTTTAGAGACAGAATCTCACTTGTTGTCCAGGCTTTAGTATAGGACTCTTCACAGGCATCATCATAGTGTACTGTAGCCTTGAACTCCAAGCCTCAAAGGATCCTCCTGGCTCAGCCTCCTGAGTAGCTGGGACTACTGGTGCTAGCTAATTTCTTGATTTTGATGAGTATTTTGTTGTTATGCAGGAGAATGTCTTTGTAGAAAATAAATCCTAAAGCGTTTAGGGTGACACAGCATCAGGTTGGTAATTTACTTTCAAATATTTCAGGAAGAAAAAGTTCTCCCAATTTTTAAGTTCTTGATCATTTTAAGATGAAAAAAATACATATTTATAGTACAATCGAGGCAAGAAAAGTCAGTTGACATTTAGTCTGACAGTTTGTGACCCATGTGCATAAATGATTTTTAAATAATTAGTGCTACTGAAGCTAAGTCTCAATTTACCAGGCTGATGCTACTACATAGTGTTCAGTGGATACTTTTATGCCATGTCCAATTTATTCACCAATGTTACACCGCTATCATGACTAAACCTCAGCAAGACAGTCAACTATTTGTGACAGATTAAAACACATCAAAGCCTATAATTGGGGCAATTTTCTATATCCTTATGCAATTTGGACTTAGTTTGGTAATTGTCATAATTTTGGCTTTTTGATATTTGTGATATATTAAACAGAAGGTAATAAAAACACTCCTCAACTTTGCTAGTAATCAAAGAACTACAAATGAAGCTATTTCTCATTAATAAAAATTTTTTAAATTTAAAAAGATTTCTAATATTTAATTCCTCAATATCTAATAATCAAGGAAATACACATTCCATCACAATCATAAAAACTTTTAAACATTCTGTGTCGGTGAGAAAATCAGCACTACTTAAACTAGCCAAGTATTTTGAGATGTAAATAGGAAGTAAGTCTAAAACTTTAAATTCACCTATCCTTTAAGTGAGCAATTCCATCTCTAGAAATCTCTTAAAAGCAAATTATCTTGATTGTTCTTTTTTTTTTTTTTTGAGACAGGGTCTCACTCTGTCGCCCAGGTTGGAGTGCAGTGGTGCAATCTCAGCTCACTGAGACCTCCACCTCCCGGGGGGTTCAAGCGATTCTCCTGCCTCAGCTCCCGAGTAGCTGGGATGACAGGCGCGTGCCACCACACCCAGCTAATTTTCGTATTTTTAGTAAAGAAGTTTTCACCATGTCGGTCAGGCTGGTCTCGAACTTCTGGCCTCAAGTGTTCCAGCCACCTCGGCCTCCCAAAGTGTTGGGATTACAGGCATAAGCCACTGCGCCCAGCCGTTGATTGTTCTTAAGACTCCTGACACACACAAAAAGAATTACTTATTTATGGGCATAAAGGTTTATGCAGAAATATGTTCATTGACAGCAACATTATAGGAATAAAGAAAAACCTGAATATAGAATCATGGGATAGTGTTGACAGAAAGACTTTCAAGTTTATCTGTGTATAGTTATGTATTACTATATAGTACTAGAATCTTTAAAAAAGTATTAATGAATTAAGTAATTAAGAAACGATATGTTTCCTTATTATAAAAAATAACTAGGACAGGCACAGAGGCTCACACCTATAATCCCAGCACTTTGGGAGGTTGAGGTGGGAGGATCATTTATGGCCAGGAGTTCAAGACCAGCCTAGGCAACATAGGGAGGTCCCATCTCTATAGAAAATTTATTTGAAAAGGTAAAATTAGCTGAGTATGGTGGTCTGTAGTCCCAGCTACTCAGGAGGCTGAGGTGGGAGGATCGCTTGAGCCTAGGAGGAAAAGGTTGCAGTGAGCTATATTTCAGCGACTACACTCCAGACTGGGCAACAGAGTGACACCTAGTCTCTTAAACAAAACACTAAAACATTTGTCGTGTTTTGTACTATAGTATCAATTTTTATATAACTTACCTGCATCTTACTGCACACTGGGATTAGGACAGGTGGTATAATCATCATCCTCCTCTTTTGGAGGTGATAACTGAGACTCGGGAAAGTTAACCATCTTGCAGGCTATGCAGCTTAGTGTTAGAGCTTAGAACTAAGCCCATTTCACCCAAATCCAAATCCTAATGGTAACTTTCCTTATATTTCGTCCTTGAAATGTATTTTACTAACAAAAAAGTTGATGATTTCATGCTTAAAGGGCTACTATAAAGAATGGGTATTTCTTCAAAGGTTTTGTCATCGTGGTATAAAAATTAATGATCAAATAAATTGTGTCTGGAGATAAAGTAAATGTATAAGCTACAATTGGTTTTAGTTATTTCTGGGTGGTAACTAAGGTTTTCTTGACTTTGATCATGATCTCAAGATGACTACCCTGTTTCTCATTCAGGGGTAGAAAATTACCAAAGCACTAGAGATGAGTTCCTAGAAGACGGGAAAAAACATTCTTATTCTAAAAATTGTTGCTTTTTGGGAGTTATAATAAAAGAGCATATGCATTTCTTCTACTTCATCGATTACCAGGTTCTCCAAAACAGACAGTAGCAGTGTGACCCAGAACATACCGTCAGGAAACTGGTCCGCATCATCATCAAACATGGCTTCCTTGAGGGCAGACTTGTTGAAGGGACTGATGCTATCTGAATAGTTATATGGATTATAGTCTCGAGAGCGTGGAGAGGAGTGAGTAGGCACTGAATGAAGCAATGAAGCTTTATTATCGAGAGCTGTTTGGCTTGAGTCAGTGGCATCACCTCCTGCTCTTGGGTCAGACATCCCAGGACCACCACACATCTATCAATGGCAAGGAGAAGGCACAGCAAATTAACTCATTTGCAGGTATCTATTTAACGTTCTACAAAGATATTTCTCTACTGCTTAAAAGACAATTTTAAAAAGGTAACAATAACCAGCTAAAAAATTTAAGTAATGGCAATCAATATTATGAGTTACAATTTATATTCCAGATGTCAAAGCTTAAACATATAAACTATAGCTGTGAAGGCAAATAAGAACCGTAAAAGAATGGTGCCTCTAATGATTATTACAGTTCCTTTGCCAACGAATTGACCAGACAATATGTACCGTGTGATTACCAGCAGCTTCTCCATGTCAGTTAAAGATACAAAAGAACTTTCATAAGCAACACAGCACTACAAGCTGCCAGATTGCATTATTAAGGTAACGGTATATCATACAATAGTATGTCAACAAAGCATAGTAAAATCAAATTTAAAAAGGCTTGCTTTAAGGAGGGAAAAAAAAAACAAAAGAAAGGCTTAAAAGGCCTGCATAACTTTTGGAAGGATGCCAAAAGAATTTGGGTACGATAATGTACTTACCAAAATACGAATATGAATATTGATACAAATACTGGTATCAAAATAATTACTACCACGAGTATCAGCATCACCACCATCCACTGGGCAACTATGTGCCGAGCCATTTGCTAGGCGCTTTACAAATATTCTTAAAATATTTGCTACGCACCTATTATTAAATGCCTGGCATTGTTCACAGCATTGGGAATACATCAGTGAGCAAAAGAGAGAATGATGTCTACCCCAATGGAGTTTATATTTTAGCGGAGGGACAGATGAAAAAAAAAAAAAACTTCAATGAATGAATAAAGTATATGACATGTCAGAAGAAGGAATCATGAATGCTGAGGTGGGAGGACAGTTCACAGATTAAATAGGATGAGTAGGGTTCACTGAGAAGCCATTTGAGTAAACACTTGAAGGAAGTAAGGGAATTAGCCAAGGGGCTCTCTGGAGGTAGAGTGTTTCAGGTAGAGAAAACAGCCAATACACAGATCCTGAGGCAGAAACATGCATAGTAAGTTCAAGGAACAGCAAGGAGGCCAGTGTGGCAGAAGCAGAGTGAACAAGGAGGAAACTAGCAGGAGATGAGGCCAGAAAGGTAACAGAAAAAAAGTGTATTGTGTAGACTTTGGTTTTTACTCTGAGACAGAGACCTCCTACAGAGTTGAGTGAGAGTGGGAATGTACTGTAGGAGGTCAAGGGCATAATCAAGGAGGACAAATTTTAATAATCTAGGTGAGAGAAATGATGAAGACGATGGCTCAAACCAGAAAGGCAGTGGTGAGAATAGGCTGAATTCTGGATACATTCTGCAGTGGAGTCAGCACATTTCCTGACAGATTTGGTATAGAGGATGAGAAAAACAGAGGACTCAACAAACTCTTGTCCATGGGTTTTGGCTAGGCAACTAGGGTTGCCATTAACTAAGATAGGAAAGAGCAGCTTTAGGGGAGAAGACCAGGAGTTCAAACAGGCAGCTGAATGTGAATGTGGAACTCAGGAAAGAGGTCTAAGCTGAATAGAATCATAGTATTTATTATACTCACAACAACTTTTAAGGTAAGCAGTGACATCCCTATTTTCTTAATGAAGACTTTGAAGCTTAGAGGTATCACCTGATTAGCTAATAACTGACAGGAACTGGGATTTGAACTCATTCTGCCAAAATTCACAATTTGAGTGCCCTACCCTGTACCATGCTGTGTCTGAAAAAAAAAAAACAAAACAAAACTGAGTCTCAGTGAGGCAGTGATTCTTACTGATCTGCGATTGCTACCATATGCAGCTTTGAAGAGTAGGGAACCTCAAATATCAGTGATAAGCTGGTTTTGGCAGCCAGTTTACTAGACTGACCACAATTTAGCTCTGCCAGATAGGCACAGTGAGAAAAACAACTGCAGGACAGATGGCAGGAAGGCAGAGGAAGAAGTCCTTTGGAGATTTTCTGTAACTTTGCAAACATTGAGAAACAATGAATTCCATAGGAACCGGTGGGATGGCTCATTTTGTGAAAAGTCTAAGCTGTCAGAGACAAGTCTAAGAAGGAGCAAAGTAAAAAACTATTCTGTGTATAATGGCAGAAGCAATAAACAATATTCAAATATGTCAATAATATTAAATATATAAGAATGTTGTAGATTACAACATTCTTGCTTCAATGTAATGATGTTTTGTGTTTTTAAAAATACTTGAGAGTCAGTTACTTGCACACCAGAGAAATAAAACATTTGGCACATTATTAAAAAAACAAAACACATTCTTAACTGTAGCCACACAAACTGATGATGCAAATTACTATCACTACACCTAACAGGGAAAAAAAAATTCTAAACTCCTTATGTGTTCTTACAAGACTCAAAGTGATCTGGCCCATGTTCCACTCCTTTTCTCTCACAATGGTCCACCTACACTGGCTTTCTTCCTAGTCCTCAACTATACAAAGCTTGTTCACATCTAAATGTCTTTGGATTTGCTGATTATTTCATGGAATTCTCCTCTAGATTTTATGTGGCTTTATTTAGGTTTCAATGCAAATGCTACCTTTGGAGAGAGGCCTTCTTGGACCACAAAATCTAAAACAGACTCACTTTCCCCTAAAGCACATTCTATCCTAAAACTCTATAATATTCATCTCTATATGACAATCTAAAAGGAATTTGAAGGCAGTGATTTTGTCATATAAATCTAATGCTTCAAACAGTGCCTGGTATGTGGCAGATACTCAGTAAATACTTGTAGAGTGACTGACCCATAGAAAAGCATATTCAAAAATGACAGAAAGCAAAATGTAATTAAAATAATGCTTAATGAACAATGAAATAGTCTGCAAAGTAAGGATATTAAAATACTTACTGAATCGCCATCGTCTTTTTTAGAATCCCTTTTCAATGGCTCATTCATATCTTCTTGGCTACGGAAGCTGAAATTCTGGATTGCTTCAGTGACACCTCTAAGAGAGCTATAAATATCTTCAGAGTTCATATTTTCTGTGTCATAATCAAATGCACTATGAAAAAGATGACAATAATTTTTACTTAGGTGTAGTTATAAAATACAAACACATCTGAGGAGATTATATAAGGATATCTATAAAGACAAGATTAGAGAATGTATATCCTCAGAGCATCATTAGCAAAATAAAAAATAGCAGCTATATATAAAGTACATGTCTCTTTGTCCTTCCACCAAGGACACCTTACAGTTACTCTACAATGCACAGTCCTTAATACCTGGTTTGTCTTTCTACCTTGAAAAATGTTCTGATTAACCAGAGGTCAGCAAACTATGATGGCTTGCAGGTTAAGAACGTTTTTCACATTTTTAAATGGTTGAAAAAAAACAAAAAAATCCATGAAAATTAGATAAAATTTAAATGTCAGTATTCATAAATAAATTTTTTTTCTTTTTTTTTGGAGACAAAATCTTGCTCTTGTCCCCCAGGCTGGAATGCGATGGCACGATCTCGGCTCACTGCAATCTCCGTCTCCCGGGTTCAAGTGATTCTCCTGCCTCAGCCTCCTGAGTAGGTGGGATTGCAGGCGCCAGCCACCAAGCCCGGCTAATTTTTGTATTTTTAGTAAAGATGGGGTTTCACCATGTTGGGCAGGCTGGTCTTGAACTCCTGACCTCAGGTGATCCGCCCACCTCGGCCTCCCAAAGTGCTGGGATTACAGGCGTGAGCCACTGCGCCCGGCCCATAAATAATATTTTATTAAACATAGTCATGACTATTTATTTAGGTATTGTCTATGGCTGTTTTCTATTTCTATTGCCGATGCCTGTTCTCATACAATAGCAGAGTTGAGAACAGACTCAAAGACCATGACTCAAATAGCCTAAAATATTTACCACTTGACCCTTTACAGAAAGTTTACCAATCTCTGTGATTAACTCCCAATAATGGTACTGCTTGAAGAAGAGATAAATGTATTTTAACATAAATTTGTAAGAAGGTAGAGGATTTTTAATACCGAACATAATTTTTTTTTTGAGATGGAGTTTCACTCTTGTTGCCCAGGCTGAAGTGCAATGGCGCAACCTTGGCTCACTGTAACCTCTGCCTCTCGGGCTCAAGCAAATCTCCAGCCTCAGCCTCCCTCAGCCTCCCGAGTAGCTGGGATTACAGGCTCCTGCCATCACGTACGGCTAATTTTTTTGTAATTTCAGTAGAGACGGGGTTTCACCATATTGACCAGGCTGGTCTCGAACTCCGAACCTCAGGTGATCTGCCCACCTCGGCCTCCCAAAGTGTTGGGATTACAGGCGTGAGCCACTGTGCCAATTTTTTTTTTTTTTTTTTAAAGGGATAGAGTCTTGCTGCTGCCCAGACTGGAGTGCAGTGGTGCGAACATAGCTTACTGCAGCCTTTAACTCCTAGGCTTAAGTAATCCTCCTGCCTCAGTCTACCAAGTTGCTAGGACTACAAACACACACCACCATGCCTGGCTGATTTTTACAAATTTTTCTGTAGAGATGGGGTCTCAATATGTTGCCCAGGTTTGTCCCAAACTCCTGGCCTCAAGTGATCCTCCTGCCTTGGACTCCCAAACAGATAGGATTGCAAGTGTGAGCCATATCATATTATAGACATGAACTTTATAATCAAACGCTGAAATTCAACTGAAGCTGTAATTTAGCTACCAAATTTATCATATATGTAGAACACAGAAAAAATAGGGTAGGAAATGTTTGCAATATATTTTTCTCAGATGTTGATGTATTATCCAATACTTTTAATGAATAACTTGATGAAGCACACTATAATATATGGCTAATGACCATGAAGCTATTAACTATAAATACCAACTCTTTTTTTCTTTTTTCTTTTTTTTTTGAGATGGAGTCTTGCTCTGTGACTTAGGCTGGAGTGCGGTGGCACAACATCGGCTCACGGCAACCTCCACCTCCTGGGTTCAAGTGATTTTCCTGCCTCACCCTCCTGAGTAGCTGTAACTACCGGCATGCACCACCACGCTTGGCTAATTTTTGTATTATTAGTAGAGATGGGGTTTTGCCATGTTAGTCAGACTGGTCTCGAACTCCTGACCTCAAGTGATCCTCCCGCCTTAGCCTCCCAAAGTGCGGGGATTACAGGTGTGAATGAATTATTGTGGAAGATAGTGTGGTAATTCCTCAAAGACCTATAGACAGAAATATCATTTGAGCCAGCAATCCCACTACTGGGTATATACCAAAAGGAATATAAATCATTCTGTTATAAAGACACATGCACATGTATGTGCACTGTAGCGTTATTCACAATAGCAAAGACATAGAATCAACTTAAATGCCCATCAGTGATAGACTGGATAAAGAAAATGTGGTACGTATACACCATGGAATACACCACAGCCAGCCCCAACTCCTTCTTAAAAAAACTTTTTAAGTTCAGGGGTATGTGTTCAGGATGCGCAGATTTGTTATATAGGTAAACATGTGTCATGGGGTTTGTTGTACAGATTATTTTATCACCCAGGTATTAAGCCTAGTGTCCATTAATTATTTTTCCTGATCCTCTTCCTCCTCCTACCCTCTGCCCTCTGGTAGGCCCCAGTGTGTGTTGCTCCCCTCTATGTGTTCATGTGTCTTCATCATTTAGCTCCTACTTGTGAGAACATGCAGTATTTTTTTTTTTTTGTCGTTGTTCTTGCGTTAGTCTGCTAAGGATAATGATCTCCAGCTCCATCCATGTCTCCGCAAAGGACATGATCTTATTTTGTTTTTATGGCCACACAGTATTCCATGGTGTATACGTACCACATTTTCTTTATCCAGTCTATCACTGAGGGGCATTTAGGTTGATTCCATGTGTTTGCTATTGTGAATAACGCTACGGTGCACATACATGTGCATGTGTCTTTATAACAGAATGATTTATATTCCTTTTGGTATATACCCAGTAGTGGGATTGCTGGCTCAAATGATATTTCTGTCTATAGGTCTTTGAGGAACTGCCACACTATCTTCCACAATAGTTCAACTAATTTACACTCCCGATAGTGTAAAAGTGTTCCTTTTTCTCCACAACCTTGCCGGCATCTGTTATTTTTTGAATTTTTAATAATAACCATTCTGACTGGTGTGAGATGGTATCTCACTGTGGGCTTGATTTGCATTTCTCTAATGATCAGTGATGTCGAACTTCTATACAAACAATTTTTCAAAAGGCTAGGAAAAGGAAATAAAATTTTAGTCTACTAAGCAGTCAAGAACGTCATTTGAAATACAGCTCATGCTTGAATTGCACAAGTGTGTGAAAATTGTACACATCTTTTATTTTGTATTAAGGACCAATCTGAGTCATATTTTTTCCTCAGAGGTATATATCACTATTTATTTTATATATATCTATATATATAATATATAATGAATACGACATTTGTTATCTATATTATATATACAATGATTACATAGATATTATATATGTAATGAATTATAATATCTAATTCAATACATATATAATGAAAAAATTAAGCTTACAGACAAAACATAAAAATAACAAATAGGGAAGGGTTAAATATATAATAAATATAAAAATAGTGTTAAATATATAAAAATATAATAAATATATAATATATGAATATAAATCAGTTATAATCATTCTGAATATGAAATAAATCATTCTGAATATGAAAAGCATAATATGACCTAATATATGTCATAAATATATAAATATATGACATATTATATATGTAATTCATTATATATGTAATTTATTTTATATAAACATGTAATTCATGATATATGTGATTTATTATATATGTAATTCATTATATATTACACATATATAATATGCCATATATTCATTATATATTCAGCCCTCCCCTATTTGTTATTTGTTTTGTTTGCAAGCTTAATTTTTTAAACTCATCATTATAACTGACCTCATCACCACTTATACTGAGTAGTATAATGTAATCGAAAGACACAATTTGCAATTTACTGGATTTATACAGCATCTCTGAGAAATATAACTATGCCATTTAACGTAATAAACAGTAATTTATTTCAAAAAGCTGTCGGTAGGTTTTCTTTCCACTTATTAAAAAATTCCACATCCTATATATTATCATTTAAGTAGTTGGCTTTCAAATAAACTTTGAATTTTTTTAATGTGCTAAGTTTCTACTTTTCTAAGACCTTTTAAGTCAAGTGGGAATTGACTTGAATTATATCAATGCTTGCTTTCTTAATATTGGAATTTACAGCCAGGGGTGGTACCTCACACCTGTAATCCCAGCACTTTGGGAGGCCGAGGCGGGCAGAACACCTAAGGTCAGGAGTTCGAGACCAGCCTGGACAACATAGTGAAACCCTGTCTCTAGCAAAAATACACCAATCAGTTGGGTGTAGGGTGCGCCTGTAATCCCAGCTACTTGGAAGACTGAGGCAGGAGAATTGCTTGAACCTGGGAGGTGGAGGTTGCAGTGAGCTGAGATCATATCACCGCACTCCAGCCTGGGGGACAGAGCAAGACTCTGCCTCAAAAAAAAAAAAAAAAAAAAAAAAAATGGGAATTTACAAATACAAACCATCATGAAAAATCATCCTTTTATTACCTTGGAGATAAAGTATTCTGTGATGTATTGGTAGGAGAAGTAAGAGGACTGGCCCAGTTAGCTGGTGATCGTGGTGTTGGTCTTGTCAAAGGACTCCCCATGGAACTCTGATGAAGGGAGTCAAAGAAATATTAACATATTACAGGTAAGTTCACTTAACACAAACATGAGGTTGAACCATATTAAAGGGCCATATTTACAGGTTAATATTTTAAATATTCATGTACTTATGTCTGGTTTCCAGGGGGAAAATTTCTCCCTATTTAGTAATATAACTCTTTAGTCTTTTTCTGTTCTCACCTGCTTCCTGTTCTCAAATATTATCAACATCCTTTCCCTCAAGGATTGAATATAATTTTAAAGTAGCTTCCTGTTCTGAGCTAATTTCCTTCTTCTAACCATTACTAATGCTCAAATTTTATCCCTCCTTGACTTTGCTTTACACCAAGCGAGTTAAATCTGGTCATACTACTAATATATTTATTCTTAAGATATGATAAAATAATCCCTACTCCCTTTAAAAAGATGACTGACTCTGGTTCACAAGAAATTGTTTTAGGATTACTTTTAACCCTCCTCAGACTTTAAGCCTGCCATCAGTGTATCTCTTTTATTTGCTATCAAATGTCTTTCTTTTTAATGCTTTAGTTCAATTCTTTAGGCATATAATGTAAATTATTACATACGAGTAAAATATATATGTATACACAAACACATAAATATACATATTTCAATGTTTCATTTACTCAGAACTTACTTCTTCAAAACAAATTCCTGCACATCCAAGTATAAACGGACTGACAAACCTGCGATCATTTAATGTGACCACACTTCTTAGAGCACTACCTCCTTCGAATCTTATTTGCTAACCCTGGAATAAGTCATCCCTGTTAGTCCTCAAACAAGAATTGGTTCATCTAAAGAGCATGTCCTGATTCTAATGGCTTCCAGCTGGTGCTCTCATCTATGTTTTGCTCACATTTTGCTCTTCTTGTTCATACCTGGCCACTGTTTACCACCATCCTAATGTACACAAATTATAATATTATATAAACAGGACAGGCATAGGGATTCTTCCAAGACAATACTTAATTCTGCTCAGGAAATGCTGCCAAATAAAGATGCAAAAATTATATATTAAGGATCAAGTTTACCTCGTATAAAAGAAAGCAATTATTGTTAAATCAACCATCACATTATATAACAGCCAAGAAAATAAGTAAGAATTACCTGGGTTCCATTGCCAGTGTTTCGAAGGTGATTATGAAGAAGCTTCGTAGCACCATCCTGAAAAGTTTTTGGTAAAGCTCCTAATAACATTGTAAACTCTGGGGTATTGAGTTCAAATAATGAAATCAGTACTGACTGTGCTGCCTAAAAAACAAAGGCATATAGTAGATGAATATATTTTTGTTACTCAAACGAGACCATTTTCTTCCCCTACATTGCTGTTAAATAGCATGAAGCTTGACCATCTTTCCCAAAAAGGAAAAGGAAGATATTCTTATTTGCTTTCAAACTGTTTTGCTGGAAGGAAAAAAAAAAAAAAATTAACCTACCAGTTTTTTTGAAGGTAAGAAGGGAATATGAAAAGCGTAACAAATATTACCTAACACACAATGGAAAAGTTAACCATGACGGTTTCCAGGGTTACTCTGTTACATACTACTACAGTATTTTAGTTTTTCCAATAAACGATTACAAGGAGAAATAATATCTAATCTTCTCACAAGCAGTTAACGTAACAACTCTACAATTTGAAGCTAAAGTATGTTCTGTGGAAATGGGAACAAAATACAGCTTACTCAGATCAGTTAAGAAAAGTTATACAATTCTTTTCTGCTTCTGAAGTAATCAACTGCATTACTAAAAGCCAAACTTTGAAATTCAAATTATATACTTAATTAAGGAGAAACCCAAATCATTTATGATCACATGACTTGTATCCAAATCTGCACACTTCATTTTGGACCTTTCTGAACCCACTCTATGAAAAATACACCTGAATATAGAACACTAAGGGGAATGGTTAAATTATGTTATATTGGAATGATGGAATACTATACAACACAATCTTGGAAGATGATATAGCTCTCAATGTAGAAACTGAGAAAGGTCTATTATATACTGTTGAAGAAAAACTATAAGACTGCTGTAACAGGCTAGGTGCAATGGCTCACACCTGTAATCCCAGCACTTTGGGAGGCAAAGGCAGGTGGATCACTTGAGGTCAGGAGTTCAAGACCAGTCTGGCTAACATGATGAAACCTCGTCTCTACTAAAAATACAAAAATTAGCTGGGTGTGGTGATGTGTGCTTGTAATCCCAGCTACTTGGGAGGCTGAGGCCAGAGGATCTCCTGAACCTGGGAAGTGGAAGTTGCAGTGAGCAGAGATCGTGCCACTGCACTCCAGCCTGGGAGACAGACTGAGACTTAATCTCAAAAGGGAAGGAAAAAAAAAAAAGGAGTGCTATAATATGAGCACATTTTGTTAAAAACAAAAAAGTATAAGTTGTGTGGGTATATACTCTGGGTATCTAACATGTTAATAGTGCTTAAATAAAGCTATTAATATTTGCAGTTTGAAAACAAAAGTTACGATCTCATACTTTTTTTGGAACCACCACATTGAATGGACCGCAAGTAAACTTGAGCAAATGAACTAGTAATTGTTAATATATACTTTATTCCATCTAGTTTACTTTGGTTTGGAGATTCAGCTTTATTTCCCCTGTAGGGACAGACATCCCAATTGCTCCCAAACCCTTTACCAATGAGTATATCCTTTCCTCATGACTTGAAGTGACACTTGTATAATGAACTAATCTCCTATATAAACCTAAGTGTCTCTGGACCTTCCTTCATGTTCCATTGATCTATTTGTCTATTTCTGTACTAACACCACATGACATAAAATACATAGCGTTAGTATATTTTGATCGTATCATTCCTTTCTTGTGGTTTAAATTTCCTAATGTCATATTTGTTTTACTAGATACATTTCATATTTCTTTTTTGTAGAAATGCAAATTTCTATTTGTAGTCTTTCTATCAAAGTAATACATCTATACAGATTTTTAAAAACCAGTTTTAGAAAAGGTTTTATAAATCTCAATTCCATTGTTCAGCTCTCTAGAGTTCCCTTTTGTAATGCTTGCTTTTACAAATATTAGGATTCATAGGTTTATAAAATTATTTCTTCATTGATCAGCTTGAGATATTTTCTAGCGATTTCCTACAACAGATGAGGACTTAGGTTCCTTTCAGTATCAGCTCTACCTTTTCTTCTTTCTTCTCCCTTATACTAGTCCATTTTTGTCACATCAGACAGCATAATCTTTAAAAACATAAATCATATTACTCTGTGACTTAAAAATGTGCCAATAATTTCTATAGTCACATCAGTATTCTTGTTCTTGGAATATCACAAAATTTAAATTTTGATGAAATCCAATTCATCTGTTTTTCCATTTGTTGCCTAAGCTTCTGATACCATATCGAAGGATCCACTGACAAATCCGAGTTCATGAAGATTTATTCCTGTTTTGTTTTATTTTCCTGTGTCTATTGAGATGATTATGTGGTTTTTGTATTTTTACTATTGATACGATATATTACATTAATAGATTTTTGGATGTTAATCTAACCTTACATTCCTGGGATAAACCCCTCTTGGTCATTGATATGGTTTGGCTCTGTGTCCCCACCCAAATCTCATCTTGAATTATACTCCCATAATTCCCACGTGTTGGAGGGACCCCGTGGGAGACAACTGAATCATGGGGGTGGTTTCCGCCACACTGTTCTTGTGGTAGTGAATAAGTCTCACGAATCTGATGATTTGATAAGGGGAAACCCATTTCACTTGACTCATTCTCTCTCTCTTTGCCTGCTGACATCCACGTAAGACATTATTTGCTCCTCCTTGGCTTCTGCCATGATTGTGAGGCTTCCCAAGTCCCATGAAACTAAGTACAATTAAACGTTTCTTTTGTAAATTGCCCAGTCTCAAATATGTCTTTATCAGCAGCATGAAAACGTACTAACAGTCATGGTATATAATTCTTTTATATATGTTGCTAAATTTGGCTTGCCAGCATTTTGTTGAAGATTAAGGCATTCATATTCATAAAGAGATGCTGGTCTGTAGTGTTTTTTTGATGTGTGATGTCTCTGTCTAGTTTTGGTATCAGAATAAAACTGGTCTCACAGAATACACTGGGAAGTATTCCTTCCTCTTCTGCTTGTTTGGAAGAATGTGTGAAGAACTGCTATTAATTGTTTGGTGGAATTTACCACCAATGAAGCCGTCTGAGCCTGGGCTTTTCTTCCTGCAGTTTTATTTTATGTTTTTTTTTTTTTGAGATGGGGTGCTGCTCTGTCACTCGGGCTGGAGTGCAGTGGTGTGATCACAGTTCACTGCAGCGTCGACCTCCTGGACTCGAATGATCCTCCTACCCTAGCCTCCCGAGTAGCTGGGACTACAGACGTATGCCACCACACTCAATTAAATTTTTGTATAGACAAGGTTTCACCATGCTACCCAGGCTAGTCTCTTCTGGGTTCGGGCAATCCACCTGCCTCAGCCTCCCAAAGTGCTGGGATTACAGGTGTGAGCCACCGTGCCTGGCCTGTGCATAGTTTTTGAATACTGGATCAATTTCCTGTTATAGTTCTATTCATACTATCTACTTCTTCTTGAGTCAGTTTTGGTAGTTTGTATCTTTCTAGGAATTTGTTCATTTCACCTAAGATTTTTTTGTAAGCTCAGTAGTCATATTAAAATAATTTTTAAGTCTTTAAATCAAATACATATTTACAGATTTTAAAAAACAGTTTTAGAAAACATTTTATATATATATATATATTTTTTGAGACAGGGTCTCGTTCTGTTGCCCAGGCTGGAGTGCAGTGGTGCGATCTCGGCTCACTGCAACCTCTGCCTCCTGGGTTCAGGCCATTCTCCCGCCTCAGTCTCCTGAGTAGCTGGGAGTAAAGGCGTGTGCCACCATACCCAGCTAATTTTTTGTATTTTTAGTAGAGACAAGGTTTCACCATGTTATCCGAGATGGTCTTGCTCTCCTGACCTCATGATCCACCTGCCTCGGCTTCCCAAAGTGCTGGAATTACAGGCGTGAGCCACTGTGCCTGACCATCATTTTATAAATCTTAATTCCCTTTTTCAGCTTTCCAGAGTCCCCTTTTGTAATGCTTGTTTTTACTGATAGGATTGACAGGCTTATACAATTATTTCTTCACTATCAGCTTGAGACATTTTCTAGTGATTTCCTACTACAATAGATAACGACTACAGTTTCATTTTTTTTTTTTTGAGTTGGGAGTCTCACTATCATCCAGGCTGGAGTGCAGCAGCACGATCATAGCTCACTGCACCCTTGAACTCCTTGGCTCAAGTGATCTTCCTGCTTCAGTCTTTTGAGTATCTAGGACTAAAGGCAGGCACCACCATACCCACCTAATTTTGAATTTTTGCATAGATGAGGTCTTGTCATATTGCTCAGGCTGGTCTCGGACTCCCAGCCTCAAGTGATCCTTCCACCTTGGGATTACAGGTGTGAGCCACCACACACCCAGGTGTTAGGATCACAGGTGTGAGCCACCACACCCAGTACATTTATAATTCTAGTAATTTGAATGTTTTCTCTTTTTACCCTGATACGTTTAGCTAAAGGTTTGTCAATTTCGTTGATCTTTCCAAAGAACCAGCTTTTGGTTTCACTGGTTTCCCAGTCTCTATTTCATTAACTTTTGCTTTTATCTTGATTATATCCTCCCTTTTGCTATCTTCAGGTTTAGTATGCTTTTCTTTTTCCAGTGTGTTACGGTGGTGAATTGGATTACTGATTTTACTGATTTGAGAGCTATCTTTTTACTGTAGGCATTAAGAGTGACAAATTTCCCTAGAACCACTGCTTTAGCTTTATCCCATACATTTTGGTATGCCATGTCCTCATTTTCATTCATCTCAATGTATTTCTCAGTGTATTTTCTTATTTCTCTTTTGATTTCCTCTTCGGCCCACTGATTACTTAAGAGTGAGCTGTCTGTCGATTTTCCAAACTCTTTTCTATTATTGACTCTAATTTCATTCTATTGTGGTCAGAGAACATACTGTGTATTAGTTCTAGCATTTTAATCTATTGAGATTTGTTTCATGGCCTAGCATGCAGAATGTTCCAAGTGTACTTGAGAAGAATATTCTTCTGTTGTTGGGTGCAGTGCTCGTCACTGGAAATAAAGATCACAAAAAATGTATATTTTGTGTACTTTTTTTTTTTTTTTAAGGTAGGGTCTCACTCTGTCACCCAGGCTGGAGTGCAGTGGCACGATCTTTCTCACTGCATCCTCGACCTCCTGGGCTCCAGTGATCCTCCCACCTTAGCCTCCCAGGTAGCTAGGGCTACAGGTGCATGCCATTGCACCCACTTTTTTATATTTTTTAGTAGAGATAGGGTTTCGCCATTTGCTCCGGCTGGTCTCAAGCTCCTGAGCTCAGACAATCCCCGCCTCAGCCTACCAGTGTTGAGATTACAGGCGTGAGCCAACTGCGTACGGCCTATGTGTACTCCTTTTGCAGCAAATGTTGATGGAAATGATTCACCAGAAAAGAAAGTAAATAAAAGTAAATACAAGATGCAAGAAACAGGCTGGGTGCAGTGGCTCACGTCTGTAATCTCAGCACTTTGGGAGGCCGAGGTGGGCAGATCACTTGAGGATAGGAGTTTGAGACCAGCTTGGTCCAATATGGTGAAACCCCATCTCTATTAAAAATACAAAAATTAGCTGGGTGTGGTGGTGGGTGCCTGTAATCCCAGCTACTCAGGAGGCTGAGGCATGAGAATCACTTGAATTGGAAGGTGGAGGTTGCAGTGAGCCAATATCATGCCACTGCACTCTAGCCTAGGTGAAAAAGCGAGACTCTGTCTAAAAAAAAAAAAAAAAAAAAAGATGCAAGAAGTAAACAGGGATGAAGATAAGTCTCAGGAAGATGCTCAAGAGAAATTGCAGGCAGACGTGTGTGCAGCAGGCCTGGGGAGAAACATGTCAAAACTGGAGAAAACAGAATGTCTAGGAAGGAGCTCTCTAGAAAATAAAATAAGTTTAACCTATGTTTTTGAGCATGTGAAAAATAATAGTCATACACGTATAGCAGAGATGTTGAAAATATTAAGATACTTAAAAAAAAAAAAGTAGGCAAATGAAAAAGCAAGGCAAATTATCAACTCCAGGACAAATAACGTTTCTATAAGAAAGAAAGCAGTCGCAAATCACTTGGTATAGAAGTGAATACCTGCATAGTCAAATGTAAATCTTTTCTACTGATAACTAGTAATTGATTCATAAGTATTTTATGAATACCTTAGAAAGGATACAGAAAGTATGAGAAAGCTAAGTCCTCACTTATCAAGATAGATGGATATACCTAATGTCTACATTTATCAATAGATAAAAAAAAGTCTAAAAATTGATAAATCAAACAATAGTGTAAGCTCTTATTTGAAATGTATAGGTAAATGCAAGGGGAATGATTTGAAATATTCTGAATGGTTATAAAATTAGAGTGAGAATCGTTGTAAGGGCAGCTACTTTTGATTCTAGGTTTGAAAATTACACTCACATTAATTGGATAAAATTTGAAACAATTCTAAAGATTTTTTTAAAAAGCTCTTCATAACTCACTGCTAACTGCTAAGGTGCTGAAAATATTAGCTTACTTCACTGGCAATCCACAATAACTGACTTGCTTTCCCAATTTATCTTCTAAACCTCATATTAAAACATACCTTCCGAACATCAGAACTTTTGGGTTCTGTTGTCCAAGTGATGACCCGAGACACTGCTAGGCGAGTTTCACTGGAATTTATAAAATCTCCTGGATCCATCTGTTTGGCCAGAGTTTCTATGTATTTAAGGATAGCAACCTTCACCTGCAGAGGAAAGCACAAAGAGAAAGGACAGAAAGATGGTTATTGTGAGACACTAGAGAACATTTCGAAAATAATCAGGTGATGATGATTATTATTTTTTTATATATGGAAAGGGTCTTACTATGTTGGCCAGGCTGGTCTTGAGCTCCTGGCCTCAAGCAATCCTCCCAGCTCCGCCTCCCAAAGAGCTGGCATTATAGGCATGAGCCATCATGCCCAGCCACGTGATACAATCACCTACCTACCTGAGGTACAAGTATATGATAGTGTTGATGACTTTTGTTTTTCACACACAATCAGAACTTCGAGGTCCCAGGTGTTTCATTCCCAAGATTTGAACAACTGCTGAAGACTATCTTGACAAGATTATAAACATTTCCTTAAATCAGCCCTCAGAGCTTATGGCTGACTCTTGGCCAGCCTCACAGAGAGCTAGTTTTTATTAACTCTGTAATTTTGTTTTTGGGAAAATGAACCAAAGCGTTTTAAAAAAAAGGTATGGCAAATCAAGGTAGCAATCAAGGTGGGCAATATAGTTGTTTTTGTTGTTGTTGTTAAACACAGACTCACATAATGAGATGAGGTTCCTTAGTGAGTCTACCAGTTGTTAGACCTGCCTTCCAAAAGAACTGTCACAAAAATGAGTTACACAAGTACCACTGAAGAAAAGACAACACCTCTGTGGATAAAAATGTTCTGTGTAGGTTTATATATATATATATATTTTTTTTTTTTTGAGACAGAGTCTCACCCTGTTGCCCAGGCTGGAGTGCAATGGTACGATCTTGGCTCACTGCAACCTCCGCCTCCTGGGTTCAAACAGCTCTCCTGCCTCAGCCTCCCGAGTAGCTGGGATTATAGGCGCTACACCCAGCTAATTTTTTGTATTTTTAGCAGAGACGAGGTTTCACCATGTTGGCCATGCTGGTCTCGAACTCCTGACCTCATGATCTGCCCACCTCAGTCTCCCGAAGTGCTGGGATTACAGGCATGAGCCACCGTGCCCGGCCTATTCTCCCAGTAATTCTTGGTGTGTAGGTGCACGGAAGGCAGATGTTTGAAATATATGTATCTGTGGAATGGCTATAATTGAGCTAATTAATAAATGCATTACTTCATATACTTATTTTTTTTGTGGTGAGAACACTTAAAATCTATTCTCTTGGCAATTTTCTTTTTATAAATTCAATTTTAAAGTTTTATATATTTAATGTGTACAAGTTTTCATATACATATACATAGTGAAATGTTTCTTATAGTCAAGCAAATCAATGAATCCATTATCTCAGTTACCCCTTTTGTGTGTGTAGCAAGAGCACCTAAAATCTACTCTTTTAGCAAAAATCCCACATATAATACAATATTATGAACTATGGTCTTCATGTTGTCTGTTAGATCTCTAGACTTATTCATCCTATAGATCTGCAACTATGTATACTTTGACCTACAGCTCCCCATTCCACATCCCAAAGGGCTGGGATTACAGGCGTGAGCCACTGCGCCTGGCTGATTCCATACCTTGGTATTATGAGTAATGCTGCAGTGAACATGGAAGTGCAGATGTCACTTCCACATTCTGATTTCATGTCCTTTGGGTATATACCCACTATGGAATGCTAGATCATATGGTTGTTCTATTTCTAATTTTTTGAGGAATTTTCAAGTATACAATACATTGTTATTAACTAAAGTCACCATGTTCTACCTGGGCACTTAAGAAACAGCACATGACATAGTACACAGTCCTTGGATACAGCAAGGATGCTGAACACATATTAAATGCTAATTTGCTGACTTAGAATAACGAAGGTTTAAATGTATGATTGAAACTTGAGAAGAAATTGTCAAATTTAAAGGTAATATGTTTTTCTATGTTTTTTCTTCCCTTAGTATTGATTTTAATGTCATTTTTGTCACTCAGGCGAAATAAGGTCTCTGGGAAGTGCCATACTGAATAAATTCACGGGAGTAAAATATTAAAATAAGGTTCTGACACGTGTACATTTTTCCCTTCCTCCTTCCAGTTAAAAAAAGAGATCAAATTACATTTTTCTTTCATAACGAATTTTAAGAAGTATTTATAACTCTACACAGTCAACAAAAGCAAAAATAGACACATGAGATTACATCAAACTAAAAAGCTTCTGCACAGCAAAGGAAACAATCAACAGAGTGAAGAGACAACTACAAAATGGGAGAAAATATTGTACTGTAAACCATACATCTGATAAGCGGTTAACATTCAAAATATATAAGAAACTCACATGACTCAATAGCAAGAAAACAAATAAACTGTTTAGAAAATGGGCAAAGGATCCGAATAGACATTTCTCAAAGAAAGACATACAAATGGCCAACAGGTGTATGGAAAAATGATCAGTATCAGTATTCATCAGGGAAAGGCAAACTAATACCACATTTGAGATATTCACCTCACACCTGTTAGAATGACTGTTATCAAAAAGATGAAAGATAAGTGTTGGTGATGATGTGGAGAAAATGAAACTCTTCCACAATGCTGGTGGAAATGTAAATTAGTACTGCCATTATGGAAAATAATATGGAGGTTCCTCAAAAAATTAGAAATAGAACAACCATATGATCTAGCATTCCACAGTGGGTATATACCCAAAGGACATGAAATCAGAATGTGGAAGTGACATCTGCACTTCCATGTTCACTGCAGCATTACTCATAATACCAAGGTATGGAATCAGCCAGGCGCAGTGGCTCACGCCTGTAATCCCAGCCCTTTGGGAGGCCGAGGCAGGCGGATCACCTAGTGTCAGGAGGTCAAGGCCAGCCAGGCCAACGTGGTAAAACCTTGTCTATACTAAAAATACAAAAATTAGCTGGGCGTGGTAGTGGGCACCTGTAATCCCAGCTACTCAGGAGGCTGAGGCAGGAGATCGCTTGAACCTGGGAGGTGGAGTTGCAGTGAACTGAGGTCGCACCACTGCACTCCAGCCTGGGCAACAGGAGCGAAACTCTGCCTCGGGGAAAAAAAAAAAAGTAATCAACTTAAGTGTCTATCAATGGCTGAAAAGATAATGAAACTGTGGTATATATATACACAATAGAATACTAGTCAGCCTTATAAAGGAAATTTTGTTGTTTGTGATAACGAAGATAAACCTGGAGGACAATATGTTAAATGAAATAAGCCAGACATAGAAAGACAAATACTGTATGATCTCATTTACAAGCAGCATGTAAAAAAAAGTCAAATTTATAGAAAGAGAGTAAAATGGAGGGTAGGGGACTGGAGAGATGTTGGTCAAAGGGCACAGCATTTTAGTTAGACAGGAGTAATAGGTTTAAGAGATATGATTTCTCCATCAGCCAGGAAGATGTTGGTGTAGAGGTTGACATAGATATCAAGGACAGCAACTACCATGGCTCCCAGTGCTATGATGAAATCTCAGATGCACGGTCTTCTGGCCAAATGTCTGCAATTTCATATTGTAGGAGCATTCATTGTATCCCTGGGGGTAGCAGCTCTTTATAAGTTTGCTGTAGCTAAACCAGGAAAGAAGGCATATGAAGATTTCTATGGAAATTATGATTCCATGAAAGATTTTGAGGAGATGAGAAAGGCTGGTATCTTTCAGGGTGCAAAGGGATTATGGAATATAAAGAATTTCTTCAGGCTGAATGACCTAGAAGTTTGTAACTAACTTGTGTTTCTGAACTATGAATTATGAATATGTGGGGTAAGAAACAGTTTCTCTTGATAAATAATCAGCAACAACAAAAAGAGACCTGTACATCATGGTGACTACAGTTAAGAACAATATATGGTATATTTGAAAATTGATAAAAGAGTGAATTTTGTGTTCTCGCCACAAAAAAAGATACACCTATGAGGTAATACAAATGTTAAATAACTTGATTTAGCCATTCCACAATGTATACATATATCAAAACATGTTATATGCCATAAATATATAGAATTTTTACCTGCCAATTAAAAGGCATATTTGTAACTTTAAATAAATTTATTGAAAAAACCAAAAGTTAACCTATTAGCCATCAGAAATGTGTAGTAGACAGGAAAAGAGATTTCTGGTTAGTTTTAAAGTACCAGGCACAATTAAATTATGATAGCACATAATATTCTGATTTTTTTTTTTTTTTTTTTGAGATAAGATCTCACTCTGTCACCCAGGATGGAGTGCAGTGGTGTGATCTCAGCTCACTGGTAGCCTCGACATCCCAACTCAAGTGATCCTCCCACCTTAGCTTCCCGAGTAGCTGAGATCACAGGCATGCACCACCACGTCCAGCTAATTAAAAAAATGTTTTTGTAGAGATGGGGTTTTGCCATGTTGCCCAGGCTAGTCTCGAACTCCTGGGCTCTAGTGATCTGCCCACCTTGGCCTCCCATAGTGTTGGGATTACAGGTAAAAGCCACCATTCCCTGGCCAACATTCTGAATTCCTGAAGCAATGTCATCCTCTCTCAGTGTTAATAGATGGAAGGTGACTACGTTAAATCAAAAAATGAACATCAATATATTTTGTTTATAATTTGCCACCATCAATAACTGAATATATTTATCAACACTATTGGAGATTCAATTAATGCAGTGCCTTGGCAATTTATCGTCATGCAAAATTTTACAAGGGTTTCACAGAAAGTATGTGTTTACTATACTAACAGGCAACATAACCACAATACATATATAATCATTTGAACATGTATATTTATCAGGATATTTTACTAGATTATACCTAGTTTATAATTTTAACACAGCAAACATGCATTCTTTTTCAGAGAAGGAAAAACAATCTAGCTGCTAAGGGATGTGAGATTCTTTAACTTGTTTGTGAAACCCAGAAAAAGGGGTCAGCAAAAATTACATTTATCTTTAAAGTATTACTAATTCAAGTAAAATCACTTTGTATTGCCATTTCCCCCCATTTCTTCCTCTTGACATGTAATCACATTACACTCGAAAAGAGATGTAAAATTTTATATAAACGTCCATCATTTATCTGAAAGATAAATAAAAAAATTTTCTAGATCTGATACTCAAGTTACATGTGGTTTTCTATAATCTGTTAAAACTTTTTATACATAATCCTGTCACCCACTTGAAAGCTGGTTTTATTTTTGGCATAAGGTATGGCTCCAATATAACTTTTCCCTGCTATTCTAAACACTGATGTAAGAGTTGAAAAGTGATTTTCTTTTTTTTCTGAGATGGAGTCTCACTCTGTCATCCAGGCTAGAGGGCAGTGGCAAAGACTCGGCTCACTGCAACTTCCACCTCCTGGGTTCAAGCGATTCTCCTGCCTCAGCCTCCCGAGTAACTGGCATTACAGGTGCATGCCACCACTCCCGGCTAACTTTTTGTATTTTTAGTAGAGACGTGGTTTCACCATGTTGGCCAGCCTGGTCACGAACTCCTGACCTCAGATGATCCACCTATCTCGGCCTCCCAAAGTGCTGGGATCACATGCCTGAGCCACCATGACCAGCCAAAAAGTGATTTTCCTTCATGGATTTGCTAATATATCTATTATCTATATTAAATATGTATTTATAAATAACTTAGGCTTTTAGAGAAATAATCTTGTGATTCCAGTTTCCAGTATAATATTTTCCAATAGGAAAGTTACTTTTAATTTGTGCATATCTCATTTTAATCTTTGCTTTGTCTTTCTCTTCAAGTCTCCTGCAACTTATTCTCCCTCTGAACTCAATTATCAACACCTTATTTTTATTTATTTGCTTTTCTGAGACCGAGTCTTACTCTGTCTCCCAAGCTAGAAAGCAGTGGCATGATTTTGGCTCACTGCAACCTCCGCCTCCTGGGTTTGAGCGATGTCTCCTGCCTCAGCCTCCCAAGTAGCTGGGACTACAGGCGCCCAACATCACCCCTGGTAAATTTTTGTATTTTCAGTAGAGACAGGGTTTCTCCATGTTGGCCAGGCTGGTCTCAAACTCCTGACCTCAAGTGATCCACCTGCCTCAGCCTCCCAAAGTGCTGGGAGTACAGGTGTGAGCCACTGTGTCCAGCCTCACCCTTATTTCTTAAGCTGGTTTAGACCTTCATTTGCACTGGCCCATGAAACATCTCTATATACATTTTCTACTTTTTTTCTTTCTTTACTTCTTTTTTTTTTTTTTTTTAACAGACAGGGTCTCACTCTGTCTCTTAAAAAAAAGAGGCTCCCAGGCTGGAGTGCAGTGGCGTGATTAGAGCTCACCGTAACCTCAACTCCTGGGTTCATGCAATCCTCTTGCCTCACCTCCTGAGCAGCTAGGACTATGGGCATGAACTACCACACCTAGTTAACTCTACATACATTTCAGTAGCACCTGAACACCACTACAGGTACCTATATCATAACTTTTATTACTGTTTAGAGTTTATTATATATTATAGTTAATAATGATAAAATTACAAACTTTATATTCCCAGGAACACCTAGCACAATGCCTTGGTCATTTTGAGTTCAAAAATATCTATTAATAATATCAAGTAAATTACTCTTCTGCAAGTCCCTTTTCAAAATCAAACAGATGAAACCTCTTTCCCCTAGCAGCTCTAAGGAAAACAACATTATATTGAGTGTAAGTTGTGAAAGGAAAATAAAATGGCCTATGCCAAAGGGAAAAGTTAGGCTTGGGAACTGAGTCATCCAAAAAACTGCCTCCCATTTGTTCATACACAGACAGCTGCAAGATAGAAGGCTACACAGCTCTTCAGGTGGTCTCCCTCATGCTGACAATGTAAATTAACAGTTTATCTTCACAGGTAGAGGACAATGATGCGACTAGAAATCATCCCCCACTCACCCAGAGACAAACACATATCTGACTTCTTCCTCTACTCTATGTTTACTTTCTCTTATGTAAGATCAGATTTACTGAACACTAGATGAATGCCTGACTGTTCCTCTTTCCCCTTCTGCTGGCTCTTTCTCTTTTAACTATTAAAGTCCTCAAAGCCCTCTCTGGAAGAAAGCACAGGCCACAGACCCTACTGTAGCTTGTATCTCTTTCTCCTGGATGCATCCTCGATCTTGGCAAACTCTAAATTGATTGAGACTTGTCTCAGACACTTTTCGGTTTACAAAGTCAACCCTGATAAGAAACATAATTGTGATTCTGAGGCACAATTGCATTCAGAAACTTAAGGGAAAAATCAATCCTGGGCAGTAATGCTTGTAGAAATATGTTTCGTGCAGGATAGAGCAGAAAAATAAAGGACTTGTGTAAGTACATATGCTTGTTATTTCCCTGACTTTAATCTCATTTAATAAAACTCACTAAAAAAACCCTTTAGTAAAGAATTCACGAGCTATTCTTGTACATTAATTTTTTTCTTTTATGTAAAATTTAATCATCATTTTAAATCACAAATTGGAATCCACTTAGTTTTCACATTAACTGGAAAATGTGTGTATGTAACAAATAAGAAAGTTAATTATAATTCCAAATGTTATGCATACATCAGAAAAAAACTTACTATTTCAGTTAAGGATAATTGAAGAAAGGGACTGAGGTTAAATTTAAAAATTTGTGTTTAGTTAATACATAGGCAAAACTGACATTTTGCCTAAAATACCTGTTAAAATGCCTGACACTTAAAAAAAATAAAAGTAATGGGAAATCACAAACATAAAATTAGATAAGACTTTATAGAGTGCGTTTGCATTACCAGCTTAGGGTTAGATGGCAATACTGTGATGCCTTCCAAATGTGTATTACCATTAAGTTTCTCCAAAAGACTCAGAGTCTGGCATTGCATTTAAATAACATTTGAAATCAAATATGTGCATGCGTAAAAGGCTTACAAAGGTTAGTAGTTGAATATAGATGCAAACACTGCAGAGAGTTAAGAAAAGAAATAATGCAAATGAAAACAAAAACAATAAAACCTTGGAGCTCCAAAAAGAGTGAAGCTGGTCCCGAAGTGCTGGCTTGACTGTCTGAAAGTTTATAAAAACAAAACCCACTGATTGAACAGTTTCTCATGTGACAGAAATACAAATATCAACATAACTTTATTAATAAATATTTCAATTCCTTATAATGTCTTCAAAAGATCTCAAATTTTTACCTTTAAGCTTGGTGTTTGGGTCTGATCAACTGTAAATCTCATTAGAATATTGAACTGAAGATCATTTGGAAAAGATTCTCTGAAACGAGAACAAAGCAAAGCAAAACAAAAATTTAGTTAGCAAGTACGCATGTAATAGCAAAAGACTATGCTTAATACCAAACATAATGTCATCCAAAAAACATCCATGAAGTAGTATCTGCATGTGGTATAAACCATCTGGTATAGTATACAATAAATGCATCCTCAGAAGAATATGAACATCTGAATTTGTACTCAGTACTGGGTTAAAAAGCAACACCACAGGCTGGGCGCAACGGCTCATGCTTGTATTCCTAGCACTTTGGGAGGCTGAGGTGGGCGGATCACCTGAGGTCGGGAGTTCGAGACCAGCCTGACCAACATGGAGAAACCCAGTCTCTACTAAAAATACAAAATTAGCCGGGCATAGTGGCGCATGCCTGTAATCCCAGCTACTCTGGAGGCTGAGGCAGAAGAATCACTTGAACCTGGGAGGCAGAGGTTGCGGTGAGCTAAGATTACGCCATTGTACTCCAGCCCGGGCAACAAGAGCAAAACTCCGTCCCAAACAAACAAACAAACAAAAAGCAACACTATAGTAAATAATAGCCTATCTTGCCTCAACTATAGATTTACTCAGAAAAATGTATTCAGCAAAAAGCTTAACATTCTCAGAAATGTTTCTCTACACCTAAAATCTGAATTCTGACTCACCTCAACCTAGTAAACAGATATTTGAAATAAGTGTTTCTTATTTCAACAATCTACACAAGAAAGTAGAACTGTATCATTGGTTCAAAACCTTCTGAAAAGAGATTTAGAATATTTAAATGCATAATAAAACATTGTTTAAATACACAGAAAATACTTTTTATAGTAGACTAAATAAAATCTTCAATCTTCAACCTTACTTTGCCGATACCTTTTTTTTTACTTTTTCTTTTGAGACAGAGTCTTGCTCTGTTGCCCAGGCTGGAGTGCAGTGGCACAATCTCAGCTCACTGCAACCTCCACCTCCCGGGTTCAAGCGATTCTCCTGCCTCAGCCTCCCGAGTAGCTGAGCTTACAGATGCCTGCCACCACACCTGGCTAATTTTTGCATTTTTAGTACAGATACGGTTTCACCATTTTGACCAGGCTGGTCTCGGACTCCTGACCTCAAGTGAGCTGCCTGCCTCAACCTCCCAAACTGCTGGGATTACAGGTGTGAGCCACCATGCCCAGCTGCTGATATATCAATTAAGATAAAACACCACCTTGAACTAGTCAACCAATATTAATACAATTTTTATAAAAGAAATGCAGGGCTTGACCCAAGGAAAAATGTTGCGTTAAATATACGATATGAGTGGGCATAATTAACAATCTTCAAATGGAGTCCATGCAATCTAAATTGTTCAAAGGGACTCAGAAATCTGAACTATTAATATGGGGGTTAGATATTCCTAGTTATTATCAGGTTAACTTGAAATATATGAAAAAAATATTACCTTGTAACATCAAGGGCTTTCTGAACTTTTGCCTGAACAGATCCAAGCAAATCAGCACCCATTTTTTTTAGTAGTTGTGTCAGCAGTACAAACAACCAATCTTGAAGATCATCTTTGTGGACTTGTATGAAATCCACTAGCGTTTCCAAAAACATGCTGAATACCTACAGTTGATAAAGGGGAGAGGTAGGGAGAAAAAAAGAGGAAATATTCACCTCTATGTTCAATTCAAAATGAATATAGAAAGGAACACAGGAATCAGAGGCACAGCGTTTGGCAGCCAAGCGGAAAAACAATCTCTCTTGCTTTTCATTGGACTCTGTGATACAAGAGTACATTTGAACTGTTATCCAACTTCTGCAGAAGTTTGACAATTAGCTATTCCATGCAGCATCACTTGGTAAAGAAAGTTTGGCCATAATGGCTGGCACACCTAATATTATCAATGATGCCACAGCTTAAACTGGTTAAAGTGAAATCTGTTTTCTATAAAATGTAGGGGAAAAAACTATAGTTTCACTAACTCTCAGTTCTTCCGAAGAGTGGTACTGAGTAAATGAGAAGACTACAATGACCTTAAAGTATAAAATTTACCTGGCATAATAGACTAATTAGAGAATCCTCAGACTTCTCAAAATGACAACTGTCACAAATAATTTGGTATGGGATATATTATTTATTAAAACTGCCTCAATGGTAATTTTAAATGATTCAACTGTAACTCCATCTAAAATAAAATAAATCCAAGATCAATGTCTACATCTAAATTTTAGTGATTTTTAAAAAGTCCGAGATGGCATACTATTAGTCTCCATATCCATTCATGGGTTTTTTACTTACTTCCAATATTAATCTATTGGTTTACACATTTTTATAAGGTAGAAAAAAATTATTATAGTGAAGGAAAGATAATGTTTATAAGTGATGCAGCTCATTAAAATACTTGTGAAAAGTGACCTTTATCAAGGCTGTATCTCTTTATAAGATAGTCAATACCATACTGGAAAATTAGTTTCTAGGTAAAGAAGAAAAAACTCTGTCAGCCACAATGTATTACTGGACAAATTATAATAAACATTTTAATCATAGATTAAAAACTATGGGTTAAAAAAATCTTAAAATTATTAACTTTTCAAGTTAATCTCAAAAAGTAAATATGTTAACTTGAGAACTAAGGGTTTTGCTCTCAATGTATATTTTATTTCTTGAATTCCCATTATACAGTTATAGATGAACTCTTGTTTTTTTCTCTTTAGAAATGAAGGATTTTCTTTATCAGAATTGTAATTAAGCTTCACCATTTAAATTGAGTTAAAAATAAAAATATACTTTAGCTATTTGCTTAAGATGCACTATACTGGTAACAGTAGAAACTATAATTAAATTTTTGAGTATTCTCTGGTCCCCAGGCAGTGTGTGCTTCAACAATGTTCCTACTCAGTGTGGATTCCTTTAACTCTTGTCCCACCCCTACCCCAACAATCCCCCAAGAACTAGGATTCTCTTAGATTCCAAACTTGGCCAACTGCTTCATTAAACTGTCTCTGGCCTTCTCCTGAGGGCCACGAATACTGTCAAGGAACTTCACTAGACCTAGTCTATGACAAATGCATGTAACTAATCTGGTACTCATTCTTATTGTTACCTAGCAAATCTGTTCAGTGATGTGCTGGCTTCAGTTTGCACCTGTCTAGACAGTCAACTGTTAAATATTCAGGAATTTTGTGAAGTGGATGGGGTATTCACATCTCAGAAATGGGCAAACACTACAAATCAGAGCTTCCTGGCTCTCCCCCAAAGCTCGTTTACTAGGACACCATTATCCTATTCTTTGTTTCACTTTCACCCTTGTTTCAACACTTGTCTATGCTCCGGAAGATTACAAACTCAAGCTTTCCTATATGAAAATCCATTCTGAAAATCACAGACATTAGAATGCCTAGGTCAACCCTCCTATTTTATGGATGAGGAAACAGGGAACCAGAGAATTACATGACCTGCCCAATGTTTCACAGATGGTTAATAGCTAGGCCAGGACTTAAAGCTAGGTCACTTGGTTTTCAGTTGTGCTCATCCACTCTATTACCAGATGACCTAACTTATCTTCTTTATTGTCATTCAACATGAAATTCTCCATTGACTCTTCCCTCAATTTGATTTCCTCTATACCTATCCTTCTAATCATCATTTCTTCAAGAAAGAAGTGATTTTCTTCATTTTAAGGCTAATGTTTCTACTTTATATTCTTGCTCTCTAAAACATGGTCTCCTCTACCTTTACTCTTTTATTTCTCTACCTAAATCCTTTGCTTACAGATGCAGAAGTCATCCCAATAAATTATCTCTCTGTTTCCATCCTATTGCTCCCACCAATTACTTTCTAATCGTGATGTATAACAGCGTCTTCATTAAGTTTAGTATGTTTGGCCGTTCTGTAACTTGACACGGCTTTCCTCTTACTTCCCTTCTTTCTGTTTGCCAGGAATTCTCCTTTTGCATGTCTTCATCCTGATTCTCTTTTAATCATAAGTGTGACCTACTTGACATAGTCTCTCTGATCTATCCCATGAGGCCTCAGAACCTCTAGAACAGCTTTCTCCTGACCACCTCCAAATCTGTTTACCACACCATCACTAAAGGCACCAAACCTTTCCGACCTCCGATCTGGATTTCTGTAGTAGCCTGACTTTAGTTTTATATTTTCTGTATACCAGGGATCAGTAAACCATTTTTGTAACAGGCCAGATAGTAAATATCCTAGGGCTTTGCAAGCCATATGGTCTCTATCGCAACTACTCAACTTTGCCATTTAGCACAGCCACTGACACCACATAAACAAATAAGCATGGCTGTGTGCCAATATAACTTTATTCACAAAAACAGTAAGCAGGAAAGATATGGCTTGCAGGCTGTAGTTTGTCAACTCATGTTTGTCATCATCAGATTGTGGTATCATTCTTTGGATGGAAACAAAATCCTTTAATGTCCCTTCACTGTCTATAAGATAATGTCTAAAATACTTAGACAAGTTTCTAACTCCAAATTGATCTTGGGCTATCTGGAAACATAAACTCTTTATGCTTGAACCCATCTCATATATCCAACCCTTTTTCTTCAATGCAAGGGAAGACCTTCCCTTTATTCGAGCCAAGATTAACTTCTTATTTTCCATAAACTTTCTAGCATCTCCCACTTCTTTTTCTGGACTCAGGCTAGCTACTTCCAATAAGCCTTTATTCTCACACTGACATATCCGAAGCTCATGTTCTGTTAAGATCCATTTTCTTCAAGAAGACGTCTCTGAGTTTCCTAAGTAGAAATATTTTTTGGTTATATAAAACGTGAGTAGCTAAATAAAAATGTGGACATGTTAGTTGCTGTACTCTACATAAGAAATTGTACTATTTTTAAAATTTTGTTACTGCTTTTGAGACAGTCTTACTCTATCACCCAGTCTGCAGTGTACTGGCACGATCATGGCATACTGCAGCCTAAAACCTCTGGGCTCGAGCGATCTTCCCACCTCAGCCTCCTCAGTAGGTGGGGCTACAGGCATGCACCATCATGTCCAGTTAATTTTTTTAGTTTTGTACAGATGGGGTCTACCTTTGTTGCCCAGGTTGGTCTCAAACTCCCAGCCTTAAGCAATCCTCTCACCTCAGTCTCCCAAAGAGCTAGGATTACAGATGTGAGCCATGTGCCCAGCCTGTACTATTATTTTTCAAAAATGCTTATATCCTATCAATGGTACTTAGTAAATGATCATATGCACACACATATACAGGTGACCCTTGAACCACATGCTTTTAAACTGTGTGGGTCCACTTATACGTGGATTTTCTTCCACCTCTGCCACCCCTGAGATAGCAACACCAACCCCTCCTCTTCCTCCTTAGCCTACTCAAGGTGAAGATGACAATAATGAAGATCTTTATGGTGATCCATTCCACCTAATAATTAGTAAGTAAATATATTTTCTCTTCCTTGTAATTTTAATAACATTTTATTTTCTTTCTGAGATGGAGTCTCACTCTATTACCCAGGGTGGAGTGCACTGGTGCGATCTCCGCTTCCCAGGTTCAAGTGATTCTCCTGCCTCCGCCTTCTGTATAGGTGGGATTACAAGCCAGCGCCACCACGCCTGGCTAATTTTTTTGTATTTTTAGTAGAGATAGGGTTTCAGCATGTTGGCCAGGCTGGTCTCAAACTCCTGAGCCCAGGTGACTGCCCACCTCAGCCTCCCAAAGTGCTGGGATTACAGGCATGAGCCTGGCTAACAACATTTTATTTTCTCTAGTTTACTTTATAAGAACACAGTATATAGGCCAGGCGTGGTGGCTCACGCCTGTAACCCAGAACTTTGGGAGGCCGAGTCATGTGGCTCACTTGAGGTCGGGAGTTCGAGACCAGCCTGGCCAACATTGAGAAACCCCATCTCTACTACAATACAAAATTAGCTGGGCGTGGTGGGCGCATGCCTGTAATCCCCCCTATGCAGGAGAATTGCTTGAACCTAGGAGGCAGAGGTTGTGGTGAGCTGAGATTGAGCCATTGCATTTCAGCCTAGGCGAAAGAGCAAGACTCCGTCTCAAAAAAAAAGAAAAAAAAATGCACTGTATGATACATATAATAAATAAAATATATGTTAATTGACTATGTTATTGGTAAGGTTTCTGGTCAACACTAGGCTATCAGTAGTTATGTTTTGGGGAGTTAAAAATTATATATAGATTTTCGATTCCACAGAGGTCTGTGTCCCTCTCTAAGTCAATTGTACTTACATATAGATACATATACACCGATCTATCTTCATTCATTATCCATATCTAAAATTTGTTGAAAATTATATACAAAATTTCTTACTTGATTGCCCTAACAAAAAGGGTTCTTGTCAGATGTTAATATGCTCCCATTTCCTTATCTATGATTAAAGAACAAAGTGGAAAATGGCTATGCTAATATAATACTAGTGATTCACATTTTCTTTCCGAAGACAAAGCTTTTATGGAATGACATTAATAAAATGTCAACTGTGGGAAGGTAGGGGTTAAATTTTTTAAAAAAAAATTGTGAAACTTCAGAATCATTTTTAAATAATTCAATGGAAGCAATCTTCAACAGAATCAATTTATTATCCCACATATCTCATAAATATAATTTGTTGGAAAAGAATTAAAATACTCAAGCTATTACAATTGAGGCAGACTTTTCTTTAACTCCCTTATACCTTAGGTGTGCCAGTCATCAAATATAGAACAGAAGAACATAATCAAATTAGATTAATTAGTAGATTAAAAAGCATATCTCCAAACAGAATGATAGTTTGCATAACTGCAAATAGCATTTCGTGGATTGCAAAGGTTCCAACACTGCATGAACTCTTCGGGAGAGAAAACAGAGAAAAAGGGTTAATTTCACAGTCATGCAGTAAAGTTAGGTTTCCAACAAATATTGAACCAACTTACTCTCTATTGAGAGTTCCAACACAGGGGACAGCATGCAAAAAGAAAAAAAGAAAAAAAAGAAAAACACACAAATTAGTCGCCATCAATGCAAAGTTCCTGTATGGAAGAAAAACACTTAGAAAATAAAAGTGACAAATGTTTTCAAAGTTTTATGATAAACTCAAAATAGTTTTTAAAACAAGACTTAAATGAATAGTATGGGAGAAGAACATATGATTTTGTTTCTCTTGCACCTCCTTGCCAGGAAAATTAAGAAAACTAAAGACAAAAACTCTTCTTTTCCAGACCCTACCAATCCTTGAGGTTAAACATCTGAAAAGAATCCAAGAATAATAGATACATAGTCCTACTTCTGAACAGGGCCAACATTTGGTTCCAAAGCATAGTCTATAGAATTTTTTCCGGCCGGGCGCGGTGGCTCAAGCCTGTAATCCCAGCACTTTGGGAGGCCGAGACGGGCGGATCACGAGGTCAGGAGATCGAGACCATCCTGGCTAACACGGTGAAACCCCGTCTCTACTAAAAAAAAAAAAAATACAAAAAACTAGCCGGGCGCGGTGGCGGGCGCCTGTAGTCCCAGCTACTCAGGAGGCTGAGGCAGGAGAATGGCGTGAACCCGGGAGGCGGAGCTTGCAGTGAGCTGAGATCCGGCCACTGCACTCCAGCCTGGGCGGCAGAGCGAGACTCCGTCTCAAAAAAAAAAAAAAAAAAAAGAATTTTTTCCTTTCTTTTCTCTTTTTTTCCTCCTCTCAGAAGCAATACTTTCACAAGTTAAAATATTTCTGTGAAGGCTTGAAACAATAACTATTGATTGGAAGTAATAAAAGTAACTATACTACTTTTTATTTTCCCTAGGTAAGATGTGTGTTATGGTCTCCTGATCCCAAGACTGCAGGCAGCTGAGCTTCCTAGAATGCTTGTCAGGAGATTCAACTGTGCCTCATTTTAGTAGCCACAGATTGAATTCCTACCCTTGCTGTCCAAGACTTAAGAGTATGATTCAAGAGGTAGTGTTACAAATACCATAAAATGTCAATTCAAAGCAAGCACCACAGTGAAGGCAGTTATTTCCAGATTCAAGTGCCAAAAATATATGGGATAGCGTTTGGCAACTGATACTGCTTGCATCTGACGGGCAAAAAATGGATCCAGAGCAGTCAAAATAAAAATCTGCCTCAAACTCCTTAATTTAAAAAATTTATTTGATCTCTAAAAAACTTATATATGGTACTTGGTATGTTCTAAGGGTTTACATATATTGACTCATTTAATCATCATCACAATCTTATGAGGTGGATATTACTATTAACTGTTTTACAGATTAATAATTAATAATTAAAGTACATACTGCTAATAAATTGGAGTTAGAATTTGAACCCAAGCAATCTAGCTTCACTATCCATACTTGTGATTTTAAATTCTCCCTCACACTGCTTAAGTAATGCTTCCAAAGGTACGTCTTATCTACTCAGTGACTGCTCACTGCCCTCAAGATAATGTCCAAAGCCTACCATTTTGCAGTACAACATCTGTTGTACTACTTCACTTATAAAAAATACTAAAAGGCTTTAAAATAACACATTTGCTGATTTATGGTCTAAATTATTGTCTTACAGATATTGTGGTTAATTACTTGTTTCTATACGGGCATATGAAGTAAAAAGTTCATTTATCAAATTACAGACATCAAATAATTTCAGCTTTCCAAGGGTATAGGTTCCTGAACATATGTTTCTATTTTAGTGTCAATGACAAAGAGTTGATCATATACGACAGGGGTCAGCAAAGTATGGCCTGCAAGCTATTTCTAATTCTTAAAAAGTTTTTACAGTCATTTAAAAAATGATTTTAAAAGCAATCAAAAGGGTATTTAGTGACACATGAAAACTATATAAACACATGGCCAGGCATCATGGCTCACGCCTGTCATCACAGCACTTTGGGGGGACAAGATGGGCTTGTCACCTCAGATCACTTGAGGCCACGAGTTCAAGACCAGCTTGGCCAACATGGCGAGAACCCGTCTCTACTAAAAATACAAAGAATTAGCAGAGTGTGGTGGCACATGACTGTAAGCCCAGCTACTTGGAAGGCTGAGGCATGAGAATCGCTTGAACCCAGGAGGCGGAAGCAGTGAGCCAAGATCATGCCACTGTACTCCAGCCTGGGTGACAGAAAGAGATCTTGTATCAAAAAAAAAAAAAAAAAATTACACACACACACATATACCCTCACATTCTAATGTTCATAAATAAGGTTTTATTGCAACCCAACACACACATTTGTTTATTGCCTGTTAAGGGTGCCTTCGTGCTATAATGGCATAATTGAGTAGCTGGGACAGAGACCATTATGGTCTGCAAAGCTACATTATTTACAGAAAATAGTGGCTGAGTCCGATATAGAAAAAGATTGCATTCAGAAAAAAGATACCAAAAAAAGTTGCTTGATTCTGAAGATGGAACTGTTGGTCTAAAAATACATTAAAAAGGGAGGGGTGCAGCTATTTTTAAAATATCAGAATACAATGCAAAAACTCAAAATTTTTTTTTTTTTTTTTGTTTTGAGACGGAGTCTTGCTCTGCCGCCCAGGCTGGAGTACAGTGGCCGGATCTCAGCTCACTGCAAGCTCCGCCTCCCGGGTTCACGCCATTCTCCTGCCTCAGCCTCCCAAGTAGCTGGGACTACAGGCGCCTGCCACCTCGCCCGGCTAGTTTTTTGTATTTTTAGTAGAGACGGGGTTTCACCGTGTTAGCCAGGATGGTCTTGATCTCCTGACCTCGTGATCCGCCCATCGCGGCCTCTCAAAGTGCTGGGATTACAGGCTTGAGCCAACGCGCCCGGCCTAAAAACTCAAACATTTTTAACTCAGCACAGGATGGTGACATGTCTAGTCTATCCTTAATGAATTACATTATTGACAGAGTCTCTGATGGACAAACAACGGCCATACAAAAATATGAAAATCTTCCCATTACATTTGTCTTCACAGAATTGACTAAAAAACAAAAACCAAAATCAAACAAACAAACCAGACGGGTAGATAAGAATTTTATGTTGCTTTAAAGCCCTAAGAAGATAAATTTGATGCAATCCTAGGGAAAATAGTAGTTGGTTCTCCACATGTATTAAGAGAGGCCAAACATTTGTGCTCAGTTAAGTTTCTATACCAGTGTTAAACTCAGCTTTCCTATTTGATCTTTTAAAAAATGTTTGTCTTTATCACTATATATCATGGCATCCAACCAAACTGCATTATTGCCTTAAAAGAAAGTCAAAAACTGTGACTTCAAGAAATAATCTAGCTTTGGTCTTATATCTTCCAGTAGCAGGAATTACTGAAGATGCTTAATAACTATGTATTTCAAAGTTGAATAGACTATTAATTTAAAAGTTTAATAAAACAAGTTAACCCAAATAACGGTCTTGTCCTTCGGCTTATATTGCCAACTAAAAATATCAACAGTTAATTTGTTCAGGATTTATAGAAATTTTTACATTAAAGACTTACAGCTGTAATCAGTGATAGTAATATCAATATAGAATGGTACAGTTACCTGCATGTTCAATTATAAGTTACAAACTTTACCAAATGTATTTTCTTCTTTGTCTTTTAATAGGATATTTTATCCTTAAATAAAAAAAAACTTCTGATAGAATAATCTTTGAAAATATTGTTTTAAAGTATAAGCAATTTATTTAGGTAAGTATATCCCCCACTGGATTTAAATCATTAGCTGGATTTTAGTTTATGTATAAAGTGGATTTCATTATCTTTAAGTAGTGTTGTAAGTAATGAAAATACCAAAAATAGAAAAAAAAAATGAGGAAATGAGATGTGCAACAATAAAGTGAAGACAATAAAAAGAAACAGTAAAGTGAAATTCATTAATATTTTTCTTATCATTTCCTTGCCATATTTCCCTCTCACTTAGGTTAGAAAGTCTCCTGTAGACATTTGGTATCCTAAGGGAAGATTTCACCATTGTCAAACATACTGCTGGAAACGGAATGTGTGACCACAGTTTTATAACAGCACTATGCATCCAGGTAAACCAAAATTTCACAGTACACATGCAGATTACATATAAGTACTTAAATAAATATGTTTTAATCAACATTAAAAATGAACAAAGTTCTGAAAATTTTTACAGACTATTTCAATGTAAGAAATGTCTCTTATATTACCACCAAACTATGGCTGGAACCACATTTTGTGCCTTTGTGTTAATTAATGACAATTCTTTTCTACAAAATTATTATTTCAAAATTGAAATATATTTACATCAATGCTGTAATTAATCACAGACAAAAACAAAATGTTAAAAACTTTTTCAACTTACCCCAATTATGTCTTTTACAAACACTAAAACAGTCTTAGTAACACAAAATACACCAACTTGACTAAATTACATGAGTTGTAACTGTATCCCCTTTAATTTTCAGTCTTAGACCATCTATCATTGGAGAAGCTCAAAAAGTTACCAGAGATTAATTTCTAAATTATGTATGATACCAAACAATTTTAATTATGTTTGAAAATATTACTGCCATTTTGGGACAATAAAATAAGAATGGCCTACAGTGTTTCTACTTTGACAATATACAAATGATACCCTATAGAAATAAATAATCTTAAATACTAAAACATACCTTGCCATGAGGGTCAGCAAACATCCTTGTGAAAATTTCACATAATCTTTTCAGTTCAACTCGACTGCCAAAATAATACAGCGGTTAATTAATATCTTGCTGTAGCAAGAAGTCATATAAAAGTAACTTTACACATAATTTTCTTAAAAAAAAAAAAAGGTTAGGTTGGGCATGGTGGCTCACACCTATAATCCTAGCATTTTGGGAGGCCGAGGTGAGAGGATCGCTTGAGCCCAGGAGTTCAAGAACAGCCTGGGCAAAATGGCAAGACCCTGTCTCTATAAATTAAAAAAAAAACAAAAAAACACAAACAGTTGGGAATGGTCGGGCACAGTGGTTCAAGTCTGTAATCCCAGCACTTTGGAAGGCTGAGGTGGGCAGATCACTGGAGGTCAGGAGTTTGAGACTAGCCTGGCCAACGTGGTGAAACCCTGTCTCTACTAAAAATACAAAAAAGTAGCTGCGCTGGGCATGCTGGCACACGCCTATAATCCCAGCTACTCGGGAGGCTGAGGCAGAAGAACTGCTTGAACCTGTGAGGCAGAGGTTGCACTGAGCTGAGATTGCACCACTGTACGCCAGCCTGGGTGACAGGGTTAGTCTCTGTCTCAAGAAAAAAAAAAATAAGCTGGGTGTGGTGGTGCATGCCCGTAGTCCCAGCTACTTGGGAGGCTGAAGCGAGAGGACTGTTTGAGCACATGAATTCAAGGCAGCAGTGAACAATGATTGTGCCACTGCACTCCATCCTGGGTGACAAAGCGAGATCTCATCTCTTAAAAATCAGAAACGACGACGAAATCATTAAAAAACATCAGCCCTAAAAATTGAGAAATTTGTGGGATTTCCTAGTCAGGGCTAAATACAAAGTTACTAAATACAACAATTACTCTGTTGTAGCCCACACTATCTTAAAGGTTAAAAGTTAAGAAGAGAAATACAATTATCCTTCATTAATGGGATGAAGGATATTTTACATGTGGCATTCCCAATACATGAACTTTATCATTTTAAGTGTTAAGATGTTTTCTTAAATATTGCTACTGATGGGATAAAATCATTCTAAACTATGCTTACTCCCTTGCCATTTAAAATGATCAACACATGAATTCTATCCTTTTAGGTGTTAAGACATTTTCTTAAATGTTGCTGCTTACGGGCTAAAATCATTCTAAACTATGCCTACTCCCTTGTCATTTAAAATGGCATGCTGAATCTAATATTAACTTAATCTTGATGGGCTGGGAATATTATGATGGTGGATTGCAGTGATTCATGATGTGTGATATGCACACATGAAAATATATTTAGGTAATACAGAAACATTTATTTTAAATTATATAGTTCTAATATGTCCTAAAACAAATACACAGGAAGTAAGTACATCAAACTCTTATTTCACAGGTATCAAGTCAGGAAGTAACCCTGTACATTCCACCATGCTTAACCCTATGAAATATCTGAAGCTAGGTTCTCAAAGGGGTCAACTATAGGTTTAAAACATCACACAGACAAGGACAATAAAGCAAGCAGGGGGAAAAAAACATAATGCCATTAGCAAAGGAAACAAAACCCCAAACCCAAAATATTAACAAATATCTGTTCTTAAAGAAATTCCTTCCAATTCAACTTTGTATTACACTAAAATTCACATATTACACACACACTAAGAATATATCTTCATTTCCAAATAAGCATAAACATTCTTCCTCTCATTGAAAAACTTACCAGGAATAAATTTTAATAACCAGTTTTATTATTTAATATTAAAAGTAATAACATTTTAAATTTAATTTCTATGTGTGAATAAAAAGTTTCCTTTTAAAATGTTTTGTTAAATAGAACAATTGCTGGGCACGGTGGCTCACGCTTGTAATCCAGCTCTTTGGGAGGCCGAGGAGGGCGGATCACGAGGTCAGGAGATCGAGACCATCCTGGCTAACACGGTGAAACTCCGTCTCCACTAAAAAAATACAAAAAATTAGCCAGGCATGGTGGCGGGCACCTGTAGTCCCAGCTACTCAGGAGGCTGGAGGCAGGAGAATGACATGAACCCAGGAGATGGAGCCTGCAGTGAGCCGAGATTGTGCCACTGCACTCCAGTCTGGCTCCATCTCAAAAAAACAAAACAAAACAAAACAAAACAAAACAACCATTTTTTTTTTTTTTTAAGTAAATGAAGGTATAGATGGTCCTCAAAGACTGAAGCTTTGGAAAAACACTTTGATGCAACCATATGAATTCAGGACAAGTCTCTTTCTTTACCAATATCTCTAAAGTATTATAGAAACAAAGTCAAATAAGACAAAACATCTCACCTTAGTGTTCTCTGATTTTTCAATAAGTTCTGCAGACCTAGGAGGCCTTCCTTCCTTTCTGACCAATTGGAACTAGCACATCTATTGAGGACTTCTGCCACATCTTCCGTCTGCCTCATATATGTAGGAATACTACCATTTCGAGAACTATAGGAGCGTTCTGAACAAGCACTAGATGCATCGCTGTTGGCGTCATCATCTGAATGCATTCCATATGATTCATATCTTCTTCGAGCTGGTTTTTTCTGTTATACATCAAGAATCTCATTAGCAGTGGCCAAAAGAATACATTGGCATTTCATAATTTCTACTGTCCACAAAAGGATTGATTTTTGTTTTAAAATCAATGCAAAGCATGCTCCTAATCATTGTAATAACAGAATGTCGGTATTCAGTTTTTCTTCAGAAAACAAGTTTTAGAAGTTAGTAGAAGGTAAAACATTCTTTAACTATGGAAAGTGGTAGAAGCAGAATAAGACTATATGGAAGTTCAGATATGTAAAGTGGGAAGTGCTAAAAAATTGGGTTTTTCCTTTCCCCTTTTCATGAAAAACCAAGAACTACTAGAATGTAAAAGAACAGAACTTGTATTAGAAATTTGAGTTGGTAAGAAGAAAATATTACCTTTTTAAAGAAAGAGTATAATGGATCAGAAAAATATTTTCCATGTATAAAGTTCCATTTTTTTTCTGTCTTTCTATCTTTTCTTTATTCTCCTTTAACCTCCATTACCACTTCTCTTGCCACTATTCCTTCCCTTGTACCCAACCCTCATGTCTCCTAGAGAAATAAAATACAAAGAATGATGAAAAACTATTTAGTCTACTATTATTTTAAGGAGGCGAACTCCTTGAGAGCCCTCTATGCTTTTCTCAATGTATCTATATTGTTTACTTCAATAAATATAAGAAAGCATATTCAGACTCCTTTGATTTCTTTATATCTAAATCTTATTTAATATATGTAACTGCCAGTTATACTTTGCATATTTCAAGTGAAATGAGAAAGAATAAATAGTTTATTTAAGATTTCCTTAAAAGAGTTGAAAACAAATCTTTATGTTATCTGATATTTGAATTTTGGTTGATGAGTGGTGAAGATATCTATGAAACAGATTAAACACAATAATTTAAAATAGTTCCAGGTGGCAGTAGTTATCCAAAGTCTAAAATCTAAAAAAACACGATTTAATTCAAAATAGTTTTAAGAGATGTTTCCATCACTAAAAACCTTATATTGATTTAGAGACACTAGCTTAATTTTGAATGGTAATGTTTCTTGTGTTAAGCTCTAGGATCACTTTTGTTATAGATGTCAGTGTGAATGACCTCATTTCATTTGTATGACGTAGTCAAGCTGAAAGAATGAGCACCTCCAGAGGACATTATTCAAACAGTATCTCTCTTTTGATAACCATATTTACAGAAAAATAGATGTATGTCTAAGGATTTTACTTCTACTTTAATTTTTAATAGAAGACCATCATTTGTTAAATTGATGAAAGAAAAAAAAGTTATCGTATCATAAGATGTCAGAAAATAGCAATGTCTATACCTTAGTCCGTATGTCTCCTAAGAGCTGAGAGCAGTAAATTTTTAAAGAGAAAAATTGAAAATAATGAAGAACATTTTGCTAATCAGCACAGTGAAGTAGGCATTAACAATGCCTATGATCAGAAACATTACGTTTTTTTCACACATAGGTACAAAGAACTGCTTATTAGCAGGCTATATCTTTAATCTTGTCAATATTCTTTAGTTCAAAGAGAAATAGTGATGCTACAAAAATATTCCCATAACCAGTTTTCTCAAAGAAACCTAAATGTTCTTCCTATTTGGATCCTTTTGTCATTTCCAAAGTTAAATGTATTTCTGATCTTCTCCAGCACAAATTAGGCTTACTAGCTGGAAAGTTTTTTCCTTAAAATTGGTAGTTGTAAGTGGAACTTCTGTGCTCTGCAAGTAATGGAAGTACTCAGAATCAGATTACTGGGAGTCAAACTTTAGCCTTGGTAGTTAAACATTCCTCATATAATTCAAACACACCATCTCAGTGTTCTAAGTAATAGTTCAAGAATAAGGCAATCAATTCATAACATTTATGTAAGTAGAATTTAACTGGTAAATTTCCAATTGAAAAAATCCAGAAAACATGATTTGAGATACAGGGATGAGGAATAGCAAATCAAAAACATCTGATTAATTTAATATCATCAGAACAAGATGTGATCAATATATCCCATGCTGAGGAGAACAAAGTCCCTACTTAATTATATTAATTTATAAAAAATAATCAAGTGGCTGAAGTAACGGGAAATATTCACCACAGTGAAATGGTTAGCACAGAACTACACATGTGATATTCAATAAATTATAGCTATTACCAATGAATATTTTTAAAAACTTGCCTTTTCAAATCTATGTGGCAAACATTGTATTATATCAACACTAGTTAAGATGGGATCTACAATTTCAGGAAACTTTTTTTTTTAAATTTCAAAACAAAGATGAGATCTCTTATAAGTTCTGGGTAAGAAACTGAGTAAATGTTTCTCAAACATAGGATTAGTATTATAATTTGAAAGAGGAAGTGATACTGAATTAACTTGGGAAATTAGCCAAAGCCAATTATATACATTTTAAAAAATGCTACTTCTTACATAATTTTAAGTGAGAAAAACAACAATGATATATGTATAGCAATCTTCTGACAAGCTATCATGGATCTGTAAAGCATGTTTTTAAATCTCACTGTTTAATGTGTCAGACATAAAGAATCATGAATTATATCTAACTATAAGATATAATTGTATCTTAATTATAATTTGCCTTGAGGTTGTACTTTTAGTTCAAAAAACACAGATAAAAGACTAAACAAAATCCAACACCAAAGTAAAATAATCCCTAAATACCAAAGTTTAAGCTAGACTTGAAATTACAGGCTTTTAAGTGTACATATTTATATAATTTATCTCCCTTACCTTAAGTATACTACAGTGTATAAAACATATTACCATATTAAAGACATCTATATTTATATTTCTGATAGCCCATCAGTAATTTCGGCCGTGGTAGTATACAATTCTGATTAATAAAGATCAATAATTATATTGTTCTGCTTTTTACACTGTCCACATTTTATCTTTAGATTTAATCACTGATTTTTCCCCATCCCCTTTCCCACATGGATAGACCGGCTTACTCATTCAATAGTTTCATAATTGGAACATTTATAATGATAAGAAAATGGAGAAGAGTACCAAGGCATCTGCTACCGCCTCCTCCACATCAGAACCTGTGTTCAGGACTCGCATGGCACTAACAGAAGATGACAGTCGACTTGATTGGCTGATCCCGTAACCCGGACCTAAATCATCAAAAGAAGGAAAACAGAATTAAAGGAGTCATAAATGTAACAGGGTCAGGTTGGGAGACTTTAAGACCCTTACAGGGGAAGGAAAAAAAACCAATGGGGCAAAGCATTTTAAAAGCAATATTGTATTTTCTGGGCACATTTAGTTTTTGGCAAAATAAAAGGGTAAAGGCAATTAAAATTACTGACAATGTGTGAAAAATAAAGAACAGTCACTATTTCGCTATTTATTTATAACCACAAGGTAGAAGAAAGCACGGCTGGCAGACTAAGGGCTTGCAAGTCTATAGCCCTGTAATCCAGCTCTATCAGTTCAGGCAAATATCATCCATATGGTTGAATCACAGAGTAACCCAGAACAAAGATCAATCCTCAACCAATAGTGGTTAGGGAGATCCATGAAGACACACGAGAAATTTACAAGGAAAATAAGCTCTAATTATTATCTCCTCTCCTTCAAGATAAGTTGGTTTTATTCTACAACTAAGAGATATCTATTTGATAGCTGTTAAGTGTCTACTATGTGCCCGACATTCTGAGGTATACAGAGACAAACCAGAGATGAATTCTCCCCCTCAACTGCTTTCTATACTATCATTTACAATTAAAACACTTCATCCACCATTTTGGTTTTTTTTTTTTAAAAAAAAAACCACAACATACAAAGATGAGAACATAAAAACAATTCTATATTTAAAAATGACACAACAGGTTATACAAAAAATGTCCATATACCAGTAAGAAAAATGCTCAATATAGTTGCTAAAGGGGAAAATGTTACTTGGGAGAAAAGAAAAAAAAAAGTTTATTCTCCAACAAATTAAATTTAAATAATAAAAACAAATCAATTTTAAAACATGAATATTATTTAGTGGAAACTGAAAAGGATGAAAACTGAGATGAATGCCAGATGATAGTGAAAATGTACTCATCCTTCACCTGAGGCCCCATACACATCGGGGGCGTAGAGGGCACCAGTTGATCTGGAATGGTGTCTGGAGGCTGGAATAACAGGACCATACAAACCTCATCTATTACCACAGAAACAAGGAATAGTGGCAGCACTACTGTCAGGCAAGGAGAGTTAGTTAACACTGGTGTTATTCTTTATAGTCAATGATCAGAGTATTGCCAAATCGGGCAATGGAACATTAGCATTGCACCATCATTCCTGACACAAAAACACATCTTACACCTAAGTGGACAGACAGGCCTACAGGAGACAAAAGAAGTATTCAAATGGAAGGAAATGTTGAAGGTACAAGCATGAAACAAAAATACAAACATTATAGTTTAAAAAAAAAACCACCATGGTAACTAGTAACTAATAAAATCTTATCTCCTTTAATTCTGACATCCAATGAGGCAGTAAATTAGTATTCAATTTTACAGATGGTGCTATGGTCTAACTGACTGACCTTCTCCAACACCCAATTCATTCATATGTAGAAATCTTAATCCTCAAGGTGATGGTATTAGGAGACAGGTGGGGCCTTTGGGAGCCAATTTGCCCTCATGATTGGGATTAGTGCCCTTATAAAAGAGACCCCAGAAAGCTAGCTAGCTCCTTCTAACATTTGGGAACACAATGAGAAGGCATCATCTGTGAACAAAGGAATGAGTCCTCACCAGACACCAAATTTGCTGGTTCTTTAATCTTAGATTTCCTAGTCTCCCAAACCATGCCAAATAAATTTCTGTCATTTAAAAGCACATAATCTATGCTATTTTGTTACAGTAGCCTGAACAAACTAAGAAAGATGAGAAAGCTAAAGCCTAGAGAGAGATTAATTAATTTGATTATAGCCACACTACTAGTGATACACTTCAGTATCTGTACTTTCAATTTCTCTGCCCTTAAACAGTAGATGTACCATCTTTAATTTACATTGTTCAAAAGTTAAAACACCTCATTTTGTTAACATTAACATTTTCCATAATGGTTCACATAACACCAATTCTGCATTCAGTAGATTATTTAAATATCAAGGGACATTTGAATATAAAAACATACTAATAATTTAACCAAAATGTAGAAATTTGTGACATATCTCCCTAATACTGCTCTAAAATCTAAATTTAGCATATTTTGCATAACACCATAAAGTCAACTTTTCTTACATATAGAAATGAATAGCCAAAAAATGCATTTTGATATTTAATAAAATATATTACTTTAATTTAGAAAGTTATTCTTCTCCAGATATATTACAGCAGTTAAAATGTCACTCTTTTGTTTGCTACAGGACAGCCTTAACAAACAGGAAGACTGAAAGAAAGGAGGATTAAACTAAGAGAATGCTGCACAAAATGTTTAGTTAGCCCTGAAAGGTGACTGGTATCATTAGAAAAATAAACTAAAATACATTGTTAGTTTTAATTTTACCTAACAGAAATAATTTCTAAAATGATGAGGAAGAGCTGAACAAGTTTAGAAATGTCTAGTGGACAAAAATCCTTGAAACACTTTACAGAATCAATAGTTATCTGTGACTGAAGATAATAGGTGTCTGAAATTAAGTAAGCCTTTAAAATATCTTGGTTCCAGAAATAAATGGAAACTAAAGGTGCAAGTTCCAGAGAAGTTAAACTTTGCTTGGCTCTGATTTATTTCTGATGCTTTAGGGCCCTCACACTAAACTTGTGATTCATCTGCTGAGTAACAATATCCAGTCACGAGCAACAAGGGGATTCCACCAAAGAAACAAATAATAGAAAGGACCAAAGAATGTAGGCAAATGTAGCAGAGAATGGGAATAGCAAAAACAACTTAATGTCTGGGAATGCTACCTTTCATCCCTGCAAAACAAACAGGGCTAATCTGCTGCCCTGCTATGCAGTACCTATATGTAAATAAAATGGCTATAAAAAAGCCAATTCTTCTAAAACTATGACTAAAAGGTTTAGTCATCTTCAGTGCAAATAGGAACTTTCATGAGAATCAGGAAAATGGTTTCCTTTAATATCAAAATTTAAGTAATTTTTAAATTGTCAAATGGAAGCTTTGAGATGAATCTAGAATATTAACGACTAGACAAAATATTTCTTTAAGAACTGGCATATTAAACCATGCTTACTTTTACAGTAATTAGTAGTGGATTATAAAGATCCTCTAATCTCTAACTATTGTACAGATTTACAAAGTCCAGAAACACATTTTGGTTTCTTCTTGGTATGTTTTCTAGTAACCTGCAATATCAACATTATATAAATGCAGGTGCCCGTACCATTAAGAAATCTGAGATCCTTGCCACTGCAGTGTAATTTAACTGTTTCTAGGGTAAGTGATTAGAGTTTCGGGGGAAGAGGTAGAATGGTAACAGCAGCAGCAGCAGTGGTGGCAGTGATGATGACCATGATGACCACGATAGAGTGCTCATTATGTGTCAAGCACTGCCTTGAGGGAGTTTTTAATGTATTTCTCATTTATGAGTCTCCGAAACAATCCTAAGAAGTACACACTATTATTGTCCTTGTTTTACAGATGAGGAAACTCAGGCATAGAAAGGTTACGTAGCTGGGGAATGAACCCAGGCCACCTGACCCTATAACATACATTCTTAAACCACTACACATTCAACTCCACTTCCCTCCACTTCTGAAAGTGGCATGATTATTTTATACACACGCCGGATTTACTTCATTTCTTTAAATGTATATCCATGAGGATGCACCACGTATATGTGTGTGCGCACGCACATACACACATACAGACACTCTGCAGACTAACTCTATTGCATATGAACTAAAAATATCTCTGACAAAGTACCTGCCACACACAGCCTTAGTGATGTGGAACAGTTCTTTTTACTTTGGCACCTCCCCACAGAGGGAAAAGAAAGAGGGAAACTCTCTGGCACCCGGGGCTGGAACACAAACAAGGGTTGAGCATATTCCTGTGACTCTAGCTTTAATGGGGTTTTCTAGGTCAGTACAAAAATGCCTAGTATATTTGAGCCAAATGGCCTAGAGAATGAGAAATTAACCATTAGAAATTCTTGGCCAGGTGTGGTGGCTCACACCTGTAATCCTAACACTTTGGGAGGCCGAAAGGGGTGGATCACCTGAGGTCAGGAGTTCGAGACCAGCTTGGTCCAATATGGTGAAACCCCATCTCTACTAAAAATACAAAAACTAGGTAGGTGTGGTGGTGGGTGCCTGTAATCCCAGCTACTCGGGAGGCTGAGGCAGGAGAATCACTTGAACCTGGGAGGCGGAGGCTGCAGTGAGCCAAGATTGTGCCACTGTACTCCAGCGTGGGTAAGAGAGTGAGACTCCATAGTAAAAAAAAAAAAAAAAAAAAGAAAAAGAAAATTCTATACTACCATATATATCTGAGAAAATAAGAATCCACTGGATAAGTAGAACTATGTTCTCCCTGAGCATTTCAAAGTCTGAAGAGCAACCTTCTAAGTCTTACAGTAAACTACATTGTGTTAAAGAAAAAAAATCTGAAATGGCTACAGGCTTGTGCATTTAAACAAAGTACTAGTTAAAATGCTGAAGGATTATGCAGAAATTCTAAAGATTCTCAAGGTACATACACAACTATACCTCTCCAGTTATCCTAATACTGACTGTTTAAGAAATCATTTAATATTTTTATAATTGAGGTAAATATAGTATTACAATCAAGGTTATAATACAATTGGGGACAAACAAGTTTTACTGCTGTGACAAGAGCATTAGCTCATAGGAAATGACTGTTAAACTGTAAAATACTATAAAAATGTTAATCCCTACCATTAACAAGTAGTTCATATATTATTTTGTGGCATTCTTTTTAGTAACCTAAGTTAAATGATCTAAGCTGAAATGTTAACATTTCCGCTGAAAAAGACAAAAGTATTTTATCAAACTAGTCCACATTTCACTTGAGATTAAATATTTAAATATTTTTAAATTTGTAGGTTTACCTGTTAAGAAAGATCTAGACTTCAATATTCTGAAGTTTAAATCTATGTGACATTTACTGGATTATGAAGGCAATCTGTTAATACAATGACTAACATATTCATTTCAGACATGTAAATCAAATCAAAGGAATTTCCCAAACATGTAATTTCCTTTCCTCAAAATGACAGAAAACGGGTAGAGAAAAAGATCTGTCAACAAAGAAAGCTGAATCCCAGGTATGCTGAAGTTAATCGGATAGTGATAACACAATGGATAGCAATGCACGTAACACCTGCCGGAATACATACCAAGTGGCTGAAAAGAACGAACAGGACTTGTGTCCCTGCTGCTCTCCCGACTAGCTTCCCGGCTGCATCCTTGACTCACACTTGGTCGAGGAATACGACTGCTTCGGGCTGGTGTGAAGCAACAGCAGCACAGTAAGGGAGAAAACAGAACAGAGTTTGCATCTTAAAAAATTTTGTTTTTTTCTTTCTTAAAGACTGATCAGTAACTTACATTTTTCTAAGGTTGAAAAGAAATTACTTTTGCTGAAGCATTACTAGGAATACAGTTAAATTCTTAAATACGGTCCTCTAGTTTGTATGAAATTAGAACGGCAAATAATATTTTACTAAACCAAAAATGCTGCAAATAAAAAGATTTAACATACTGTACAATATAGTACAACTTAATTTTTCTCTTTGTTCACTGAACTATAGAGGTTTCTAACACTTTTGGTATCTTAAGTTAAAATCTTGGTTTTAATAGACAGAAAAACCCTATACTTATCAAATATTAATCTAAAGTAAAACACCCATTCTTAAGTTCTTAGTTCAAGATAAAGAGGAAAAAATGCCAGGTGCAGTGACTCATTCCTGTAATTCCAGCAACATGGGTAGGTGAGGAGGGAGAACTGCTTGAGGCTGGGAGATCGAGATCAGGCTGGGAAACATAGTGAGACCTTGTCTCACTACAAAAAAAATACAAAAATTAGCTGGGGATGGTGGCATACGCCTGTAGTCCTAGCTACTTAAGAAGATGAGGCAGGAGGATTGCTTGAGCCCAGGAGGTCCAGGCTGCAGTGAACTATGATCATTCACTGCACTCCAGACTGGGTAACAGAGCGAGACCCTGTCTCTAAAACAAACAAAAACAAAGGAGGAAAAAATAAGCCAATGCTTTCAATTCTCATTCTTTTTCTCACCTCCTCACAAATGAAAACCCCACAAATATGGAAAGAAAGAAACAATAAACAGGGGCGAAGACTGACTAAAGGTGGAGCAGAGAATTTAAAATAATGTCTGGAAAACAAAAGAAAGTGAATTAGTTAGATGAAAACTTGAGAGGCTCATGGGCCAAATACCAGGCACAGAACAAATGAAAAGTGCTAGGAACAGTAATTCAAAGTCTGTACGCCCAAAAGAAATCTGTGCCATCTACTGAATAAAGACATTCTCAGACAAGCAAGGTTTCAAAAAGCTTGACTCTTACATACAATTTCTAAGGAATTTACTTGAGAATGTGTATGAGCAAAGCAAAAGAGCAAAGGAAGAGAAAGAGGATCCAGGAGGGAGTGATTCAAACCAGGAAAGCAGCAAATGGGAATCTCAAGAAGATAGCTGAGCAAGAGGCCTAGACGGCAACTAATCCAGACAGTACTGAAAAGAAAGTCTGGAAAAAATAAGGAATTGCATATTTCCTTTCAGCAATACTGAAGGGAAAGTAATACTAAAGGATATGAGAAGTGCACATTACTCTTAGTCACTTTCTATATACACAGCAAATGAAAACGTGGCATAATTGTAAGTAACTGGTAGGAATATAAGAGAAAAGAATTCATCTCCTTATAACAGGAACATTCTCCTTCAAGTGGTCCCTAACATTCAGTGTACCTTTGGGAAGAAATGAGTTCACAGTACACTATGTGTCTTGGCTGCAAACAACATTCATTTACTCATAACACAGTATATGTTATTTATAGCTTTTCATCTTTTAAAGCCAACTTACGGAACAAATACATAAGACTTGCTTGTGGATACAGAAGAAAATGTATGTGTAAACTTTAATAATATAAAAATTGATAACTCTAAGAGTGGAAGGTGAAGGGAGGAAAAGTATGGAAGTTGAGATACTGATTGAGGTTGATAAAACAAGAAATAGAAATGTGAGTATTTTCTTTAAATATGAGAATATTTTTAAAGTTACACAGGTAATCTGCAAAAGACTTAAAACAATAAAAAATTATTAAAAATAAACTGGAATTATTAGGGGCTTTCTGCTCGGGAAATGACGTATCAAGCAGCAGCTATCCTAAGGACAAAGCCAGCAACATGGTTGATAAAGCAGAAAAGAAGGAAGGGAGAGTGAGAGAAAGGGAAAATAAGACAGATTCTGGGTTCATCAGAGCAATGTTAATCAATCAATCCTGAAGGTTGTACAATCTCCAAACTTAAAAGAACCAATAAATCCATTTTTATTGTTTAAGCTGGCTTCAACTGTCATTTCTATCATCTGAAATTTAAAATGTCCTAATCAATACACAGAGAAAATATTAAAGTTTACTAGTATTTGAATAGGGCTGAACTATAACACGAATGTCAAATATACAAGCAACTGTATATATATATATATGTGTGTGTATATGTGATAAATATATTATAAAATTCCACAATAACCTTTTATTTTAAAATACTAGCTATATTTTTCAAAGCTCCTATGAATTACAGGGTTTGTTTGTTTTGTTTTGGGTTTTTTTTTTTTTGAGACAGAGTCTCTGTTGCCCAGGCTGGAGTGTAGTGGTGTGATCTTGGCTCACTGCAGCCTTCACCCTGGGTTCAAAAGATTCTCCTGCCTCAGCCACCCGAGTAGCTGGGATTACAGGCATGCAACACCATGCCTGGCTAACTTTTGTATTTTTAGTAGAGATGGCGGTGTTGGCCAGGCTGGTCTCAAACTCCTGACCTCAAGTGATCCGCCCTGCTCAGCCTCCTAAAGTGCTGGGATTACAGGCATGAGCCACTGCGCCAGGCCCTGAATTACACGTTTAAGATAATTCAACTTATAACCTATTCTTCAACTGTTGAATTTTTAAGTTATTTTCTTCCAATTTGTAAGTGCCTAATTGTATTCCAAAGTCTTCAATGTTGCCAAAGCCTGAAAAAAATAAAAAAATTTTAAAAAGGGTCACATGTCTCACATAAAAAAAAAAAAAAATCTTACCCACTGAAAGCCTAGATGGACTAGCCTCTCTGCTACAGCCCTGGCTCCGTGGTATCTTGCTTCTTTTTTGTGCTGAGGCTGAATTGACCAGGACTCTTTGAACACCAGAGCTCACAGTGGACAGGGCTGTTGTGGTCAGAACTCTTCCTGGAGACCCAGACCGGCTACCAGCTGAACATCAAACACATATACAAATGTTAAGATTAAACACCAAGAGAATTTGCTGAAAGGATAAAAATTCAAGAAATATTGATAATACAGATAAAACTGTGATAGTATGACAGGTTCTACGCTCAAAGGAAATAGACCGAGGAAGATTTAAATATAATTATAACCTGGAAAAAAAAAAGGTATACTACATGTATGAGCACTGAATGGTAAATCACCTAAATATACTTCGAGTTTTGGAGGTATAAGACACTATGTTTAATAAGGACAATATCATCGTAATTTTTAGAACACAAATGGTATACAAGATTTCCAAAGAAATCACTTATCTGACAATCCATTTCCTATGGCTATCATGTTCTGTGTGAACAAGCTATATAGTCATATGTCACTTAGCAATGGGATACATCCTGAGAAATGTGTTGTTGGGTGATTTTATCATTGTGTGAACATCACAGTGTACTTACACAAACCTAGATGGTATAGCCTACTACAGATCTAGGCTATATGGCATATAGCTTATTGCTCCTAGGCTACAAATCCTATACAGTATGCCATTAACAATACTGTAGGCAACTGTAACACAATGGTAAATATTCGTGTATCTAAAAATATCTAAATATAGAAGGGTACAGTAAAAGTACAGTATTATAATTTTTTAAAGCTTTATTTCAAATAGTTTTTGGGGTAGAGGTGGTGTTTGGTTACATGCATAACTTCTCTAGTGGTGATTTCTGAGATTTTGGTGCACCTGTCACCTGAACAATGTACACTGTACCCAATATGTAGTCTTCTGTTCCTCACCTGCTTCCCAGTATTATAGTTTTATGGGACCACTGTCACATATGTGGTCATTGATTAAATGTGGTTATGCAGAGCATGACTGTATTAAAAAAAAAAAAAAAACCCAGCAATTCTATCACTATTTTTTTGTTAAGTATATAATAATGATAAACTGTTGGCATTTTAAAATAGTTTGCCTGCTGAGATTTCTCTGAATGGGTACAGCGAAGCTATCTGTCTTACTATGAGACATATTTTTAAACTTAACACAATTAAATTTCAAATGCTGACAAAAGTGGGCCAGCTGAAAAAGAAACTTGCTTTTTGCTATTTGTCTTCAAATAACAGAGCGCTCTTGGGTAGTGACATTCTGGGTTACAGAAGTTCTAAGGGTAGAAAGGGAGTAAGGGGAAAACATCAAATGAATCAGATCCTTTTCTTTCTTTTCTTGTATTTCCGTCCACTCCACCTCGAGACAGAGTCTTGCTCTGTCATCCAGGCTGGAGTGCAGTGGCGCGATCTCGGCTCACTGCAACCTCCGCCTCCCGGGTTCAAGCGATTCTCCTGCCTCAGACTCCTGAGTAGGTGGGATTACAGGCGCCTGCCATCGCGCCTGGTTAATTTTTGTATTTTTTAGTAGAGACAGGATTTCACCAGGTTGGCTAGGCTGGTCTCGAACTCCTGACCTCGTGATCTGCCCGCCTTGGCCTACCAAAGTGCTGGGATTGCAGGCCTGAGCCACCACGCCCGGTCTCTTTTCAAATGAGTAATTTTCCGTTTTGGAAGGTGGACATGTGGTCAGGAACACAGGCAGAGTTAGTAAAATCTTTTCAGAGACTGTGCATGGGTTTAAAAAGTTTTAAAAACATGTTTTTAAACTAGAAATGCAAGGGTTAAATTTTAAGGAGATAAGCTCCTTGTCAATCAAAGCACTTTATGTCTACGTTGAATAGAAAAACGGACTAGATAAGAACTCCAAGATATAGTCTAAATGTAGATTCAGAAGAGTAATAGAAAAATTAAAGTTGCAGTTAAATTAATCTTCATGAAAGCAACCTTTTCCCTTTGTGGGCACTACTTCTACCCAGTAAGAGGGCTGTACAATTACATGATATACAGTTTTACCCAAACAGGCTTCATTTCCACAGAGACTCAAATGCCAATGGGGACAAGCACAGGATGTCAAAAAAGCGAGGGGCACTGTGTGAAGCAGGGAGTAGTAAGACGACTGATCAAGAGGGGAGTGCCTGCCCTTTCCTAGACTGAGAGGTGACTTTTTAGTTCTAGCCACCTCTGTCTTGAGGTGATAGTGGATAGGTCTTGGGATTTTTCAAAAATGAAAGCTTTGATATTTCCAGATTTTTATCATATTCTATAGGCCAAATAATACATAAATGGAGACAGACTAGACATGGTCCATGGGCTGGCGATCTGTGATTCTTACTACAATTTTCTTGGAATGGTCTTGCTGAATACAATTTATATTCCTGCTTAATTCTTAAACTTTACCAGCATACGAAATGAAACTTATTTCCTATTAGTGATAACAATATTGTAAAACAAAGCAGTGCTTCCAATGCAATTAACAATTTACTATCTGTATAGAAGGAATTCTAAATTATTGTAAGGAAATTATTCAAGTGTATTTTAAAATAGCTCATTTGAACGTTTCATGATGTTTCAAGTGAAGAATCTTTAAATCCAGTTTCTTTCAGTTATAACCTTAAGGATACTCATATAAGGAACCTGTTTTCTCCATGCAGTGTCTAAACTAAACACACACACCAAAAACATCCAAACACCCAACATGCCACAACTCACAATGCAAGATAGGCCAATGGAATATTTTATGGGAAAACTCGCAACAATATAAAAAGTATAAATAATGAACTGAGCACATACAATATGGTATTCTATTAAAACCAATATAAATTTGGGGGGTGGAAGTGTTGGTAGGAGAGACTGCAGAATTTCTTGAAATGTGGGTCTATTCAGCAGATAGGAAACTTACAGTTCAGAAACAGAGTAACTTCTCTTTCTACTCTAGATTTACTGAATTTATTAAAAATTATGCAAGAGCACTCTATAAATTTAAATTCATTCCTGCCCTATCCTAGGAAATAAAATTGTCAGTGTTCATTTTGCTTTAATCATTACCCTCTCCTGTGCAATACTCCTGATTCCCACCAAGAGTGTGATAATTCTAGTACCTATGACCCAGTTTGGAATTATTCATACTTAGGAAAAAATACCAAGGCTCCTTCCCCAGTAAAGAGCCGCCAACACTAATTATTTCTCTTAGGAAAACCAGAGTTGATGAAAAGTGTCATGATATATCCAAGGAATAGCATGCTACCAGAAAATACCCATATTTGCAAAACTTGACATCGAACACCTATTTTCTCTTGTGTTACCTAAAGTTTTCAAACTACCATTTTATAGTTTTTATAGCATTTCAAAGCATGACAAAAGCTCCTGTTTCTTTTGAATGTTTATATCCACAGTATTAACTTGTGACATTAAAAAAAACAAATCAAAATTCTGGTAATAAGACAAAGGCCAAAGAAAAATCACAACTGGCACTTTCTGCCCCAGTATGACTACAAATGATAGACTATGATGTTAAGAATTTCTGCTGAATAGAACCCATTCTTCATAATGAAAATAGGTGATCAAACAATAGATGCACACATAAAGTCTATAGATTCTTACCACCAATGGTATTAGCAGATTGTGATCCTGAACAAGTGTAAAGGCAGAATTAGGGTAAGGATTATAATCCATGAAGAGGAAAGGAGCAGTTTTTAAATGGATGGCAGATGGAAATAAGAAAGCTTTAGTCAGTTCTCAGAAAATTAAAAACCCTAAAGCAAAAAAAGCAAACTTTAAAAAATCCCAAAAGCACAGATGTCTTTAACAAAAGCAGTACATTTAGTAGTTTTTAAAGCTAATCAACTGAAATCAGACACTCATGTACAAAGCAGATGAAATGAGATTGCAACAGTAAATGTAAATTCTTCAGCTTTTCTACTCCTGACAGTCGAAATCAAAATCATTAAATGTTTGTTTTCATTAAACATTTAATTTAAAACTACTTATAAGGAACAACTACAACACTGTACAGCTGAAGAAAAATTACATGAAAAAGCTACAAATGTCATCTTTCTTAAGATGCAACAAAAAAAACCAAAAGATGGGAGGAGAGGAGACAAAGTTTCTGACAGGCTGTACAATCATTTGTATACAACCAGCCACTACCAACAGAAAAAGAGACACAATTCTGTCATAAATATAGGTCTAGTGATCTCTCCTTTGAGTCTCCATTTATTTATTTATTTTGGTTACCATCAGAACACACCTGCTTTGATCTGAGAGACTTTTTTTTTCTAAGTTGTGATACAAAGGTACGGTAAGACCATGCAAGCCCTAATGAATCACTTTATGACAAAGTAAGGATGATGATCACAGTAATATTTCTGTGCAAATATATTGTAAAGAAACTTGCATACAAATTACATAATACCTTTTTTACAAAAGAATTCGGAATGGAACATATAGTCATTCAAATAAGTAAGCAAGCAAACAAACAAAAGTCCCTCCAATATAAAACCCAAATGATTTTACAGAGGGAAAGTCTTCTAATCTTAAAGTCCTATTTAGTCTAAGAAAGCCAATTACTGTGTTTTCACACTTTAGGAGAAGATGCGGAGGATTATGGAACGGGTTTCAAAGTGAAAAGCCAAATGCAAAAAATTATTCTATTTTCTAGTGAAGTGATCTTTACTTACAATGTACATGAAAAGGAGGTCTCGTAAGTATTTAAAAAAAAGCAAAAAAAAAAAAAAAAAAAAAAAAAAAAAAAAGGCCCTTGGACTCTTTGCCCTGACATCAGCCTCAGTACTGTTTCAGAAAAGAACTAATACCTCACAATTAATTTTTATCCTTAGACAATGGACATGGAAATTCCTGGTTGTTATCTTTATGCTTTAATTTTCCTAATTTCATTATTTATTTATCTGTTTACTGAAGGCACTAAGAATAACAAGGTACAGAAGTACACAAAAGCAGTCTAAAATTCAGTTGACATTTGATTAAGAATAATAATAAGGATCATCTGTAGTATTTAAAATTTTTTAAAATTTTAAAAAAATTTAAAAATGACAATTTTATTAGCTAACATATATAGTGCTTATTCAAAGCTAAGCAATATTTTATGTATATTAAATACACTACATCATTTAATCCTCACAACAATCCTATGTAGATGCTATTATCCTCTTCATTTTACAGATGAAATTATAGAAGTACAGTAACTTCAAATAACCTCAAAGAGCCAGTATTCAATCCTGGGCAGACTCCAGTGTCCATGATTTAAACCGGTATGTACTTCTCAAACTTAATTGCGATACAAATCACTTGATGATCTTGTTAAAGACTGGATTCAGTAGATCTGTAATGGCATATGAGATTGTGTATTTCTAACTAGCTCCTAGATGATGCTAATACTGGTCTGGGCAGCACATATGGAAGAACACATCTTCTAACTACTATGCTACACTGCTAAAGATTAAGTTACTCTAAAAATATACAAGATCAGGGAAGAACATGATATGATCTACTGATTTAGTTGAGATAAAAGTTTTCCTATTCGTAAATAATCTTCAAACTGCAAACCAATTTACTTCCGCTTATTTTTAGGACTCTTCTTGAGTGCTCCAATCATTACTCTGCCTGGATTTTCTGACTTTGGAAAAAGAGAAGGATCTGGTTGGTAAGACTTGTGTAATCACTATCCTGCCCTTCAATGCCCCATTCTCTTTCCCGATTTCAAGATTGAGAAATCAGGTTAAAAACAAACAAATAGGACATCCATATTCTAATAAATCACCTAAACAATGGTAGAAAATAGTTACATTTATTTCTTTCAAAAATAGCCAAGAAGGCTGGGTGCAGTGGCTCACACCTATAATCCCAGCATTTTGGCAGGCAGAGGCAGGAACACGGTTTGAGCCCAGGAGTTTGAGACTAGCCTGAGCAACACAGTGGGAACCCACCTCTATAAAAAAAAAAATTAGCCAGGAGTGGTGGCATGCACCTGTAGTCCCAGCTGCTTGGGAGGCTGAGGTAGGAGGATCCCTCGAGCCCAGGAGTTCCTGGCTTGCAGTGGGCAATGATTGCGCCACTGCACCATTATAGCCTGGGTGACAAGAGTGAGATCCTGTCTCAAAAAAAGAAAAACAAATAGTGAAGCACATGAATAACTCCCACAATTACTCCCCTAAAAAACTGTCCTGGTTTTAGAGGTAAGCACTAAGGAAAATCTCTTGGTAAAGAAGGAAGAGGAACAAATGATTTTAAATTAATAATGCCATAAATGAGGCCAGGCATGGTGGCTCACACCTATAATCCCAGCACTCTGGGAGGCCAAGGTGGGAGGATTGCTTGAGGCCAGAAGAACAAGACCAGTTTGGGCAACACAGCAAGACCCCATCTCTTAAAATAAACAAAAAATTAGCCAGGCATAGTGGCGCAAGCCTGTGGCACCAGCCACTCAAGAGGCAAAGGTGGGAGCCCAGGAGTTGGAAGCTGCAATGAGCTATTATTACACTGCTCTATTCCAGCCTGGGCAACAGAGTAAGACCCCATCTCTCATAAATAAATAAATAAATAAATAAATAAATAGTTTTTAAAAATGCCATAAATATATGTTTACTATTCTGAAACATAGAAATAAATGATTAATTTTAGCTAGACCTCAAAATTGTGCTTTTTAATAATCACGCTTATGACAGCTTCCAGTGAAAGAGCAAAAATATAAATCCTAAATTTAACATGAATGCAACAGAATTAGTCATTTCAAATTACGTTTCCTCACTATAAATTAGCATATACCTGCCAAAAATGCTAACCAAAAATAGATAATCTAATAGATTTTGGGGAAAATAAGATACCATGTATCTGTCCTTGAATAATGTTACCTAAGATATAACCATATTTTGATGCTAATATATGGCAATTATTTTGTCTCTAAAAAGCACAATTTTCTACATTAGCGTCTGAGTAGAATGTGAACACCTTAATGCTAAGGATTTGTGCTATTTAAAATATCTCCATGCAAAAGTTTGTAAGGCAGATGAAGTTTTTCTTTCTAAGTGGCAGATATCAATGATGCAGCCCTAATAACACACCAAAGACAAGACAACACCCACTCAAAAAATTCCAAAACATGCACAACAACTGATCCAAAACATTGAAAAAAATACCTTCATTTTTGTCAGGTGATGATGAACCTAAAGCACAGAACAAGAACTCAGTATGTGGCTTGTCTTTTTTAAAATTAGCTTTGTCTTTATCCACTGGTCAATCATCTAATACAGTAATATACAAGGAACACACTTATCCTAACATAGTGACAAATATAGGAGGGCTGATAGGCAATACATACGCTGTGATTGAGACACCATTTTTGTTCGACTTCTTCCTCTAGAATCTGTCTTGGCATTCCCCATGCCAGCAAGTGGTGCTGAAAGTTTTGCTCTCACCCGGCCTGAGAAATAAAATAATTACATAATTAAAAACATTTTTCTATAATAATGTTTAATAATAAGGGGAGAAAAATCTCACTATTTTTAGGTATTGCCAAATTCTGTAATAATGTAATCATCAATTACGGGTTCTATTTCTCTTAAAAATTTTATAAACAGTATTTCGTTTTTACGTGTTATACAATAAGCTAACTTTCCTTCAAGGGTAAGAAGAATCAAATTAAAAGATTTACATTCTTAGTTTAATTATTAGTCCAGCAGTTATCATTAAGATAATTACCACAGGCATGTCACTTGTTTCTCAATTGGTAGTTGCAATTCTGAAATTTTAGTTTCCATGAAGTTTAGATTATTCTCAACTCAACCCTACAGTTTTAAATATAAGCCTAATCTTAGGAACAATTCAAACCATCCTTTTGACTGAAAATGTATTTCTAAAGGGATCTGAAGGAAGAGATATAATTAGGCAAAAGATTTAATCTCTTTATATCAGATTACTACACATGTATATGGACATGTTTACTGCTCTCTTCCTCCAATCAACCATTTCATTTAGAAAATGATTTGAGGAAATACATATCACATAAGAGTTGGCATTTTTCTCAATATATTTCTTTTCATACCTCCCAAACTGCTCCTTTCTACTCTACCACTGCCTCATTCCCCTCCACAAAACTAGGCCACAAACATCCTCACTCTATTTCTAGGGCTCTTTAACCACAAGAAACATGTTTCTCAAGTGCTTAAAAGCTGCAGTTAATAAAAATAAGTGAGGACAGAATATATTATTGGATGGTACTTTGGTGTTCTTAAGCAATAGTCTCAACTACTATCAAATCAGAACCAATAAGGTTTGCCATTCAAAAAGAAGGGCTCAGAACTACTTTTAGTTAAAATTAAAAGATACAACTTGTAGGGTATACATGAAATACTGGCTAGCCCAATATGACCATATTAATTAGGAAAAAACATACTAAATAATAAGAATAAAAACTCCTTAAAGAATAAGGAGATATCACAAAATTAAGAAATGAGAAAAGATAAGAGAGTAGTAAGAACTAGGAATAAAACAGAATCAAAACCAGAAGTTTAATTGGTAGAATACCAGCATACTATCAACTTCAAGGCCCCTAATGAGCCCGTGGTTCAGGCCTCTCACCCTTTTACAGTCTATTTTGAGCAGGACACAAAGTTCTCTTGACTAAAAAGTAAAACAAAATGACCAAATTATTATTTTCGAAATGGAGAATTTATCTACATTGTATATAACAAAGAAATGAGAATGTTATTTTGATATTAACATTTGAAATTACAATTCCACAGTGCCAGAAATCATGTTTTTATTTTTATTTATTTATTTCTTGATACACAGTCTTGTTCTGCTGCCCAGGCTGGAGTGCAGTGGCATGATCATGGCTCACTGCAGCCTCGATCTCCCAGGCTCAAGTGGTCCTCCCACCTAAGCCTCCAGAATAGCTGGGACTATAGGAGCGTGCCACCACACCCAGCTAAATTTATAATTTTTTGTAGAGATGGGTTCTCACTATGTTGCCCAAGTTGGTCTCAAACTCCTGGGCTCAAGCAATCCTCCTACCTCAGCCTCCTAAAGTGCTGGGATTTCAGGTGTGAACCCCTACGCCTGGCCAGAGATCCTATTTTTATAGAGTATTCCAATTTAAAACTTAAAATACAAAATTATTTTAAATATATCAGAGTAAACATGAGACCAAATAACTTTTTTATTCTACTTGGTTTTGTATCGCAAAAAATAGTCATTCACATAACACCTAGAGGAAAAATTATATTTTGAATCAGAGGTTTTAAAAAGACAGATTTCAGGTAGAGTGAATATAAACACTAAATTCCTTTCTACAAACTCAAAACTATAAAAACAATTTTTAAGATGAACTGACTCAGTAAGATATGTGTAGCAATTCTGGTGTAATTCAATTTGAATCTGTGACCAATTCCCCACTTACTGATTCAAAAGTAGAAGACATATTTTAAAAGCAGACTAAGTAAATGCATTTAAAACTTCAATGATAAAGCAATGGTGCATGATCTCTTAAAGTATAAATGAATTGGCATAAATAAAAAAAACTACAAACATGTAAAAGCATTAATGTCACTACTATAAAAAATGAATTATATGCTTACATTATGCTATGTATTATTAAACATGTTAAGCAATTATGTTTTTCCAGCATGAGATGATCTAAAGTACAAAGCAAACTAGCAGGATGAAGAATTAAAAAAAAAAAAAAAAAAAGATCCACACATTACTAAGACAAAACCAAATATAAAATGTAGAACTTACTACCACTGGCAAATTATAAAGACTTGCAAAGAAATTAGCCTATTTTAGTTTTAATATTTAATTCCTACCAATGAAAATAGTAATGTAGATGCATTTGTGTTACTAACAAAATATATAATTCTTACCATCTTCAGATGCTGTTCCTAAATAAGAAAAATAAAACAGTATTTCAACAAATTCTGCCAATGTTGATATTAAGACCTGCCTCACAATCCCCACCCAACACTATAATGAAAGGGTAAAAGCAAAACGTAACTTTTTGACAGCCTTAAATTAACTGTGGGAAGGTTCATTTTGAGAAAAACAAAATTTGAGGAAATCCAATGATTCACAGCACACAGAAAAAGGCTGAAACTAGACAAATGAAAATAACAAAAATCTATAGGAAACATTTTTTGTCTGCTATATTTCACTCTTAAAATTTGAAATGGTATAAAAAATTAGAGAAATTAATCCCTCAAAAAATGTAACTCTGTAATTACTCTTTGAAAATGAAATTTTATAGCTCTTTCCAGGGTAGAAATGTTTTCTCTGCATTTTCAAAAGGTAGCCCATAAAGGAATCAGAAAAAGCTAACTAAGAAACATAGGAATAAAATCTATGACCTAGGCCTCATTTGCCCATTTTCATCAAAGCATCTACAAAGTAAAAACCTATCAATCCAATTCATTAGCTATTTATTCAACATTTATGTGCACTCCTTAAGATGTCGATGAAATCTATAAAAAATGACTAAGTACAAACATCATAACTCACTACTAAAGGGCAATAATATACATGTCTGTGTATTTTTTTTAAACATAGGATTGCACATCAGTAAGAGTATCACATCATATAACAGAAGTGACTCCTCAAATAGATTGATAATTCCTACCCAAACAGGAAAATATTTTGAATGGGAAAGTGATAAAAGTGTTTTTAAAGGATTCAGAATATCAATATTAGGATATTCAAGGGGTTTGATACATAGAAACCAACTCTTGATGGGTTATCATTTCATTCAATATTTTATTATAATAATATAGAAAAGCAGAGACTAATATAACTAGCAGTCATGTACCTAACCCAAGGTTTAATAAATGTTATATCTCATTAAAACAGAAGATATATTAGATCAATTTTCCATTTACATAATAATTTACAGAAAAATATATAGTGTCTCTGTTTTTCTTAGATCTCATAATGTGGCATACAGATTTAGTATCTTAAGTTATTTAAAAAAGGTCAAGCTCATAGGTAACATTATGGTATCTGCTGCAGTGAAGGGAAAGTGTGGATAATATACTATCTAGTATCAGACAAAAAATATCATACAGGGTTGTTACTGAACCGAGCCACTACAGATAAACTGTAAGCAAATGAATACTGAAATTAAAAGGGCAAAGTTTAAAGTTCAATTTTGACTAAATGTTAGTTTACAACGCCCTCTAAAAAGTCAGCCTCTGTAACTTGCGTTTCATTTTCAAAAACAATCATATGAACTTATGAAATATGTCATTTGTCGTATCAGTTAGTAGACTAAAGAGGTGAGTGAAATGACTTAGGAGATTTCTTTTCATTCTTCTGAATCCAATATTTTTTACGAAGACTTAACAAATCGAGAATATTCAGAGGCGTACTTCTAAGAGCTCGGGAAAACATTTTAAGGTAATTAAGTTAAAACAAAATAGTTACCTACTATTTGAGTAGACTGGGATATAACCCCAACTTTATTCAGAGAATTATGTAGCCATTTTTACATTAACGTTATCACTAAATAAGTATTAATAATATATTTTCAGAAAATAAGAGAAGAATGAACAAGAATATTATATAGAATCCAGGTTCCATAAAAATCTTTAGTAGAATTAGGAAAGGAAGTTCTTACCATCCAGCTTGTCAGAAGTATCCTCTTTGATGAAAGTGCAAGCAAGGAACAGAGGAAAACTTAGTATATTAGAAGAAATGATTTTTATAATTCCTAGAAAACATTTTCTTTAAGAAGACAGAATTCATAGCACAGATATACATATCAAGCTTGTTTTCAACTAAAACAGACTAGGAAATTAAACAAGATGTGAGATAAAGACTTCACCTAATGTACTAAGTAGATAATTTTTTAAAAGTTGATAATGAGTCTTATTTTCACTAGCCTAAAAAGAGAAAAGTTAGTGAGGTCCATGTCCTAGCCTTGGACTTTGCCGTCAGGCCAATCCCCTGCTCTAGTCTGAGTTTTTCCCATCCAGTCACATGGCCTTGTTTCTTTTCTCTCGTCTATAGTATACCCCCAAATTCCACACTTAGGCTCTCTCATCATTAGCCTCTATTTACCACCTTGTTGCTTCCCCACCCACATCCTTTCTTAGAACTTTCAGCCCCTATAAAATTTCACATCTGAATGAATCTAACTCACTTTCTCTATTCTATTACTTGAGATGCCCCATAGAGAAAACTACACAACCATGAAGTTATGCATACTGGCAATACTAGAAACTGGGATAAATATCTGACTTGGTGTTTAGTGCCCATGCTAAAAGGATTTAACATAGCAGGACTGATACTGTTCTTAAGAAGTGTACGCTTGTGGGGCTGGTCTCTGGTAATCATTTTGGATCCTCCCTATATTAATAAGGTTATTTTAAGTGTGTGTGCGGGAGTTGTGGGGACACAGAACTCTGCTACGGTTCGCCTGTTTTTGCAAACAGTGTGATTTATGGTGAACACCTCCTTTCTTTTTGGGAATCTGGGATTCTGGTAATTGTGGCTGGTTGTGCAAGCAGAGTGCCTTATGTGACTACTCCCAATCCCCTACTGGCCCCTCAGCGTGAGTCTTAAGTGAGCTTCCTTAGGCAGAAACACTGCGAACATGTTGCATTGCTGTATTTCTTTTCTTTTTTAATAGTCTCGCTCTGTCACCCAGGCTGGAGTGCCATGGCGTAATCTCAACTCGAACTGCAGCCTCCACCTCCCAGGTTCAAGCGATTCTTGTGCCTCAGCCTCCCAAGTAGCTGGGACTAGAGGCACCTGCCACCACGCCTGGCTAATTTTCATATTTTTAGTAGAGACGAGGTTTCACCATGTTGGCCAGGCTGATCTCAAACTCCCAACCTCAAGTGATCTGCCCGCCTAGGCCTCCCAAAGTGCTAGGATTACACGTGTGAGCCACTGTGCCCTGCCCGCATTGCTCTGTTTCATTGCTTGAGGAAGGAGTAGCCCCTCAACCCTATCTCCGGGAGACAAACTTTGAAAGCCTGTGTCTAGACTCCTTCAGACTATCTAACAGGTCTTTTTCTTTGCTCTAATAAATCCTTTTGCTCTAATAAATGTCAGCCACGAGTGCCCCACCTCTTGTGTCTACTCCCCCCAAATGGCTATTCTAAACTTCAAGTCACCTGTTTGCACATGATCCTGACTGAATCTTTAGGCAGAAAGTCACAACAACCTCCCCAATCATACTCTTCTTAATGCCCAACTTTCTAAAATATCATATCTGATATCTACTACCTCTTCCACTTCCTTCCCTTCTACATCAGTGAAATGGCTGACCCTTCCACATTCAAGACTAACTCCCAGACTATGCTCCGTATCCCATTCCTCACACCTTCCACAGCAACTTAGCTATTAATTCTCTCCCTTCATCCTCACACTTCTAACTTTTCCATCTCTACTGACTTGCCACCTTAGGATACAAACATAATTCACTTCCCCAATCTTGTAAGACGGTAAGTTCTTTCAACCACAGATAATTCTTACCATTCTTTCACCCCTTTTCTTGACCATCAGGCATAATAATAACTTGTACAGATTCTCTTTCCAACTTCTCAATCAACCAACTAAAATCTGACTTCTGTCCATATGACCTCACTGAAATTATATTTTCTTTTCCACTCAAGCAATTCCACAAACTCAATTGCTAGAATAAATATTCATAAATATGCACTCATACATCAAGGTTACCTTAACTTAAATTCCTGTTTCCTACCACCAAGTTTCCCCTTCAGGCTGAAGTTAAAGGGTGAACTTCAAAACACTTATGATAACCCTGCTGCCAAAAACTTCAGTACTTTAGAGATAACAAAAACCAGTAGCAACTGCTTTAAGAAGGAATGCTCTGAGTTTAATACTGATTACAGTAAGTAAAAATGATCTAATGACTTCCAAATCTAATCTAATCATCAGCACAGATCTCTGCTAAGTTGTTGTTGTTGTCTTTTCTTTTTTTTTTTTGGAGAATGTGGAAAGGTCTCACTCTGTTACCCAGGCTGGAGTGCACTGGTGTGATCATGGCTCGCTGCAGCCTCGACTTTCCAGGCTCCAGCAATCCTCTCACCTCAGCTTTCCTAGTAGATGGGCCCACAGGCACGTGCTACCACACCTGGTTAATTTTTTGCTTTGGTAGAGGTGTGGTTTTGCCACGTTGCCCAGGCTGGTCTCGAATTCCTGAGCTCAAGCAATGCACCCGCCTCTACCTCCTAAAGTGCTGGTTTACAGGTGTTGAGTCACTGTGCTGGCCTCTCTGCCAAGTTCTATATACTACTGTATACCAAGGGTCCACTGAAAACTGCCAGTTTGAAGTCTCACAGGGACCTCAAACTCAAAATGCGTAAAACGCAACAAACTTTTAGCTGCTCCTCCTTCAGCAACCTACCAATAGACTGAGAGATTCAGTATAGAAGCATATACCTCTGGATCCCTGGCAGAAACTAAGTGCTCAAGTAAGTGTGTGCTGAAAACTAACAGAACACTCCCTCTAATCCATATATGTATACCGTAATAAGTGAGGCTCAAAGTAGAAGAAAACAGAGTTTATATCAGTCTTATGTGTGTAAGAAGGGTACATGAGACACAGCGGGTAGGGTGGGGTAAAGGGAGAAAGGGAAGCAGGGAAAAGAAGGAGAACACCCTTTATCCAACCCCTGAAAAAGCCACAGGCAGGTATCTGATTGTCCCTGAGTGGGAACCTGGATCAGATGAAGAAAAGAAAAAAGTAGTGGCATTTCTCCTTTTTACAATGAAACATGAAATTCAAACCTTAAAGAACAACAATAGGTTCTCGCAAAAAAAAAATAGTGTTCCAAATTGGCCTTCTAGTGCACATTAAAACACTTTAAATACAATATTTTTCTTCTTGTAAAAATAATATTCAATGTAATGTGTTTTGCTCATATATATATACGCACACACACACACACACATATATATAGTGGATTCCTTAGGATTTTCTAAACACAAGATTGTGTTTTCTGCAAAGAGAGATAGTTTGTTCTTCCTTTCCAGTTTGGATACCTTCTATTTCTTTTCTTGCTTAACTGCCCTGGCTAGCACCTCCAATTTAACATTACTCCAACGTAATGTTAAATAGAGCCAAGAGTGCACATTCTTGTCTTGTTACTGATCTTAGGGAAAAATATCCAGTTTTTTAATCATCAAGTAGGATGTTAGCTGTGGATTTTTCAAAGATGCTCTTTATCAGGTTGAGAAAAATGACTTCTGTTCCTAGTTTGTTGAGTATGTTTATTATTAAAGGGTCTTTAATTTTGTCAAATGCTTTTTCTGCTGGTACTGAGATGATCATGAGGTTTTTGTCTTTCTTCTATTAATATGGTACATATGTTGACTGGTCTTCACATACTGAAATAACCTTGCATTCTTGGCAATGTAATGCTTTGAAACAAAAAGTTTTCTGAAAATTAAAAGCAGTAATCAACCCCGTTAACACCTTTGTAATATATCACGTCAGTCCTCCTTCTATGTATAATTTTACACAAAATGATGAAATTACTACATACTATTTGGTAGCCTGCATAATTCAATCTTTGTTGAAAATATGACTTTTTTAATGGCTGCACAGCGTATATAAGGATACAATATAACTCAACTATCCCCTCTGTTACACATTAAGGTTGATGCTAATAATGTTATTAAAAACACGAACATTCTTTTTAAAAACGTTATTATGTAAACATTGAATTACTGGGGCAAAAATTCTGATTTAAAAATGCTTCATGGAATTCCAAATTGGAACTCAGGAAAAGTGTCCCATCACTAATTCACATCAGCGTTGCCTGATGAGGCCCTTTTTACCACACTCTTGAAAACAGCAGGCAATACCCTTAACTTTCTTGTTATAGTTATAGGTCTATCTATTTGCATTTGTTTGATTACAGCTAAGGTTCAACATTTATTCTGGTATTTGTTGGCAATTCTGATACATGCTTTTCTTGATATATAGAGTTCATCTGTTTTTAATGGACTTGAAAAACTTCTCAACTTTTTTACTAGTATGTGGCAAAATATTTTTCTCTTTTAGTTTTTGCTTAAGATTTCATATTTTCATACTTTAGATTTAAATTCAAGAGATTTTTGTCCTTCATGGCTTATTTGCTTTTATGTATAGGAATTCCTGTGTCAACCTGAGATTTGAGGAATACTCACCTATTATGTTTTCATCAAGTTGCTTTATGTTTTTAATGTTTTTATCATCTAGAATATAATATATGATGTGTAACATGGTTCTAACTTAATTTTATACCAGATTGTAAACCATGTGTCTAAACACAATTTACTGAATAATCTACTCCTCTTCACGGTTCTGAATGCAGCTGTGGCAACTTTATCATGTACTATATTCATACCTAAATTCTCTGCATTTCTTAACCTATAAGAAACCTTAATCTATAAGAGTACTCCTTATTTAAAATGTTTGGGGCCAAAAACATTTTAGGATTTCAGATTTTGAAATATGTGCATTCATACTTAACTGATTGAGCATCCCTAAGCATCGTTAATTCAAAAATCCAAAATCCGAAATACCTTTTTTTTTTTTTTTTTTTTGATGGAGTCTCACTCTGTCACCCAGGCTGAAGGTGCATGGCACGATTTTGGCTCACTGCAACCTCCACCTCCTGGGTTCAAGCGATTCTCCTGCCTCAGCCTCCTAAGTAGCTGGGATTACAGGCATGAGCCACCATGCCCAGCTAATTTTTGCATTTTTAGTAGAGATAGGGTTTCGCCACGTTGTCCAGGCTGGTCACGAACTCCTGATCTCAGGTGATCCACCCGCCTTGGTTCGAAATACCTCTGAGTGCCATGTTGGTGCTCAAAAAGTTTCAGATTTTGGAGCATTTCAGATTTCACATTTTTTAGATTAGGTATGCTCAACTTGTATTGTGTTCAGGTGATTTGCTTGCTTAGTGTTCCACCAGTACTACCCCCCCCAAAAAAAAAAGAAGCATGAAGAGATATGCAATACGGATAACCAACCTCAACTTTTTAATTTGATGGACATAAAAACATGAAAAAAACAAACTGAATAGAGTTTTGGAATATATGTTTAGGGTTTAGTTAGACAGAGTAGAGCTTTGCCATTCTCCAAGATCTCCAAAAGGCTTCACATTCTTGATTAGAGAAAGAGAAGTAGGAGAAAGAAAACAAGAAAGCTAGATACAAGACCAATTCCCTTCCCAAACCCCCTTAGAAACTAGTGGCTAGATGTGGTAGAAGTACAGTTATGAAAACTCTACAGGCAATCATGGACTCAAGAATTGTTGCTTTGATCAAGATGATGATGAAGACAAGGGAAAAGAAGAAACAAGGCAGTTCAGATTCTTCAGAAGCATGTCCCCAATACAGAATTATATTTAAACATATGGACTATCTTTAAATAACAAGAATGAATAGAAATGATTAAGGTATATGAACTTGTCTTCACAGAGATCAGGGAGAGAACATAGTACAATTTTCCATAATCAGTTGTCTTACCTAGTGATGCATAGGAACCTGGATTCAGGGCACCTGCACCTAAGCGCCCGTTTCGCACAGACTGTCCAGCAGCATGATGTGCTTTGGCACCAGCAGCAGCATTCACATCAATGTCACTTCGTGAACGCTGCAGACTTCCTGGAAGGGAACTAGCTTTGCTGCTGCCTGCTGATACTATGAAAGACAAAGCAAAGGTAACTTGTATCATTTAAATCACTGAAAACATGAAAATTATATAAACCTGACCACCATGAGTTAATCTGAAGACAAATGGTCAACAAAAAGGCAGTGGCCAAATGGACAGTACTATTAAGTATTTTAAAGTTAGAATGCCTCAGTTTCAATCACAACTAAGTCTTCAGCAATTTTCTCAATATTTCTCTGCCTTATTCCTCTCCTTTAAAATGGGAAAAATGATAACATTCTGACTATAAAATTCACAGGACTGTCTTGTAGATGAAGAGATTATGTTTAGGACTGATTTATGCAAAGGAAGCACTATACAAGATAAATAGAAGGCAGCAGTATCATTTTTTACTATAAGAAAAATACAAGAAAAACTAGTCCAGGAGTAGAGATATTAAAAAATTAATGGAGGTTCTGCCACTCTGTGGAAATGCAAATTAAGTCATTCAATTTCTGGTCTTTAGATTTTCAGTTTTTTATTTTTATTTATTTATTTATTTTTTGAGATGGAGTCTCGCTCTGTCACCCAGGCTGGAGTGCAGTGGTGCGATCTCGACTCACTGCAACCTCCACCTCCTGGGTTCAAGCGATTCTCCTGCCTCAGCCTCCTGAGTAGCTGGGATTATGGGCATGTGCCACCATGTCCGGCTAATTTTTGTGTTTTTAGTAGAGATGGGGTTTCCCCATGTTGGCCAGTCTGGTCAGGAGTTTTATAAACTGTGAGTTATGACCCATTAATAAGCTGTAAAATCAACTGAGTGCATCATGAGAAGCCATTATGAAGAAATGAAACAACTGAAAGCAGAGTGCATCACAAGTAAGAGAAAGTATGGCTTCCTGCAACTTTGGGTTATATTATGTATGTATACATGTATACATATACAGGTAAAGTTCATTATGTGTGATACCGGGTTACCATGTAAAATGATCTTCTCACTATGGAGCACATCAAAAGAGTTTGAAGGCTACTGTTTTAAAGATAAAATAGGTTATAACTCTTACTTAAAGAGAAAATTACCTCTTCCAGCCACAGTTGATGGATTTGCTGTAGACCATTTGGAAGAAAAAGGGCGACTGCAAGGTATAAAAAATGCTTTTAGTAAGAAGACAATTTAACATTCCTCTGATAAAAACCAATAAAATACTACTGAATTTTGTGGAAAGTTGAGAAGTATTTCTTTCTTATTTTTATTTTTCTGAGACAAAGCCTTGCTGTGTCACCCAGGCTAAAGTATAGTGCCACAATCATGGTTCACTGCAGTCTTGACCTCCCCAACTCAAGTGATTATCCCACCTCAATCTCTCAACTTTACTGGGACTGCAGGTGCATGCCACCAAGCATGGCTAATTTTTAAATTTTTAACAGAGATCGGGTTTCCCTATGTTTCCCAGGCTGGTCTCAAACTCCTGAGCTCAAGTGTGATCCTCCTACCTCAGCCTCCCAAAGTGCTGGAATTATATGTGTGAACCACCATGCCTAGCTGGTACTTCTAATTTTAACTCTCCTTTTACAAATCGCATTAGAACAGTTCCTCCCAATCATCATATATCAATGGTGTCTCAATTAGCTATGAAGCAAAGATAAAATACTGGCAGTGAATAAAGACTGTAAGCTCTACAGAGATAGAGATCAGGTTGCCTTTGTTCACTCTGCTCCTCAACACACATCATGGTGACCACCAAAGAGAACTCAATAACAGTACTATTATTATTCACTTGTATCCTGAGATATTTTACTTAGAAGAAGAAAGGCGTAGTGTTATCACTAGCACATAGGCAACTCAGCATAACCAAAGCCTCTCTCACCTAAGTTGTAAGGTTGTAATGTCCGTGTAATGTTTAAGCTAACATTATATTATTTTTGTAAGTGTCTCCTAAAATTGTTGTTCTCTTAGATTGAGACAGATCACTTTAAGGTTCACAGAATCTAAAGTTGTTTATGTTTTAAAATGTTATATTAGAGCAATATAAAATATCTTCCTTTAGATCCTTTGTACTCAAAATATGGTCCATGAACAAACAGCATTTAGCGTCACCTAGGAGCTTGCAAAAAATGAAAAATCTCAGGCCCCACCCCAAAATTATTGAATCAGATTCCAGATTTTACAAGATCTTCAGGTGATTCGTGTATACTTTAAAGTTTGAGCATAGTTAATAAAAAGAGAACAAAAGCAACAAAGACAGCTCATTTCAGATGAGGAACTTATCAGAAATTTAAACAGAAGTTTAAACAGAAATTTAAATAAAAGTTTAGATAGGTCATTATTCCTACAACAATTATTTTTGAAATCAGATTGTATCTACTTTTATTCTGAAAACCTACAAGAAACTGAACTTCAGTACAGTATTTGAATGACCCAGTGAGTGCCTGCTTAAATTCTGTACCCTAGGTGCCCCCTTGCCTCCCCCTGGTCCCAGTTCTGCATCAGAGTTGCCAAGGCAACCAGCAATCTTTGTGGGGGTCAAGATCCCCAAAAGAAAAAAATTACAGAGAGGATTTTTGGAGACAGAGTCTTGCTCTGTTGCCTAGACTGGAGTGCAGTGGCACGATCTCAGCTCACTGCAACCTCCGCCTCCCAGGTTCAAGCAATTCTCCTGCCTCAGCCTCCTGAGTAGCTGGGATTATAGGCACCTGCCACCATGTCTGGCTAATTTTTAGTAGAGATGGGGTTTCCCCATGTTGGCCAGGCTAGTCTCGAACTCCTGACCTCAGGTGATCCGCTCGCCTTGGCCTCCCAAAGTGCTGGGATTACAGGCATGAGCTACCATGTCTGGCCTAATTAGGCTGACATTCTCTGAGCTGCTCTTCCCTGGGGGAAATCTGCAGATACATGGCACAGGGCAAGAGGTCACGAAGATGGACAGGGCCAGTGCTAGGAAGTAGAGAAGGCATCAGGAATTTCAGCAATCTCATAGGGCCAGAGAGACAGAAAACAGGGTTACGGTTGCTAACGCAGTAAGGATTTGAGGTAGTCAACATCAAGATGAGAATGGAGTTGCAGAGAACTAAGTCAGATACTAGATAATGTTGTCCCTTGAGGGATTTCCTGAATTTTTAAGCTGTGTCAGAGGTTAAGAAGGAAAGCAGTAGAGTTTTGTTTTTTTTTTTACCAGTCACATAGTGTTGTAGAATTCTCAAGATAACTTCTGAATCTCCATTACAATTCCTCCATTAAATGGGTTATTTATTATAAGTACTATTTTTGTGGTATTAAAAAAAATGTAGTGCTTCCCAGACTTTTACAGACATAAACATATTGAAGCAAAATATGAATCATAGAACTCTTTATCCAAAGAGAAGGAATTATGCTGGCAAGCTATCCAACTCTTGAAACAGCAGACCAAAATGAGTAAGTATATTAGAGTTATCATTCTTTCAAGGCTTTAGGTGAAAGCAAACAGATATTCAAGTATCCAACTTATGAAACTTTAGGGAGTTGAGGAGAGGAAAAGACTAGTAACCATCATTTATATGACCTTACTTGAGACTTTCCTGTGAGCTGGATGAGGACCTGTCTGATTGTGGAAGAGATGCTACACTGCCAGAACTCTTTAAGTAAGTTTGAAGACTCTTCTGATAAGATGGCTCAAGGGAATTATATAATGTTTCAGCTTCACCAGGAAAGTGGTTTCTAAGACCCATATATGTCCTGTTAAAAAAAAGAAAAGCAGATGAAGTAACAGCTTTACATAATTAGACATTAACAGTAACATGTACATTCAAGAAGGATGAAGGTAAGCCTACTGGTTTTCAGCATTATCTGCTACGTATCAGGTGAACACTTTCTAAATTGAACAAGTTCCAGTGGAAAGACTGAAGGCTGTTGAGAAAAGCAGATCTCAGTCCAAAACCTGCTGTGCCACTTATGGTTTGTGTGGCCTTGGGTAAACCCCTAAGTGTCCAAATTTCAGTTGCCGTCTATGGAGATAACACTATCTTTGGAGGATCATTCTAAGGATTAGAAAATAATATATAACAAGTACCTCAAACAATATCAGGTATACAATACAAACGATAAATGACAGTTCTTTTTATTCATGATGAAAGTGAATAGGTTATGACAAAAAAAGAATACTGATGATTATACGTCAGTGGCAATATGTAGGAGGCTGTTAGATGTCTAGCACAGATGTAGTGGAGAAAAAACATTCTTAATTTTACTGGAGGGCTAGTCAAGTAAAATACTTGGACACTTCTGATATTTTCATTCTCCCAATACATTTTGTTTTTGTTTTTTTAAAAACAGATTAAACTGTCACAAAAATATACTATACTGACTTACTTTCTTGCCTCCACTCTGGCCTCAGCATCAGCATCATGAATTCCCTTTTTAATAGTTTCAACCAAGACGGCTGCATGTCTATAAAATAAAATACATTTTTAGAGTTATGATAAAGCTGTATGTTTCACCACAAATGGTACTTACTGCTTATATGTTACATATTAATTACAAATGGGTAGGCGAGGTAAATAAAAATTAATTAGTACACAATAATAAATCTAAGACCATAAGATTTTCTAATTATCTGTCCCATATGTTTTATTAATGTATGGTTTCCTTCTGACAATCCAATTACTGTAAATCTAAAAGTAATTATTTTTATATGGAATTCAGATAGTATATAAATATATAGTACCTAAATTTTTAATTTTTAATAAATTAGAGAAAAAAGAATCTTCTGTGTGGTTCCTCACTAATCTACCACTGTAGAAATGATTTGCTAAGTGTGATCAGTTGTGATCTGACCAAATTTGAATAGTAGCTGCCACAGAAGAACGCAAAGAAAACTTGAACAAATTCTATTTTTAAAAAATGAGCCTTAAGAATTCAAGAATTTTCATGAAAATGAAAAACCAGCCATATACTCAAGGTAAATACAGTATCTTCCAAGCTTCAAACTTGAAGCTAATAAGAAATATAGCCATGCAAATAGCCCGCAACCAATCAGCTGCCCACATTTTCCTCTCCTTCATTTCAGAGTTACACTAGACATTGCCCAGTATATACCTGATCAATGACATCTAACAGCTGGTGTGGAGAAACTTCCCAACAAATACCTCTTCTTAAAAATCTCTTTCCTCTGAAAGGAGGTTCCTTCCATCTTAAATCATTCATTACATGATTGATTACACTTAGGAAACTTATATCATATGACTAGAGATACATTTTTAAACTTTTGCCCAACTCAACTTGGAGTATCTTATATAACCCATTCTATTTGAGAAACCCTTACCCATCTCACAAAGAAGAAAATCATACTATTCATAGTTGTAATGAGTAAGAGGGGCACAACACCACCACAGCTTTAAAGGAAAACCAGTACAAATAACCTTCGAAGCAAAATGAGAAATAATGTAAAACCAATACCATCAACTTCTAACTAACTGGTGACAATGGGGAGGGAAGTGGGAGGAAGGAAGAGGGAATGCATACCTTTCCAACGAATGAGTCTGCCACTCTTGCAACAATAAATCTAAAAATTCAAATGAACGTCTGAAAAATAAAAGTTAAATGATAACTAAATGTTGTACTGAGAAATACATTAACACTTTCTTTTATACTACTATACTTTGTCCCCTAAATTAAAGCATAAGATATGATTTTAGATTTCTCTTTTTTTTTTTTTTTTTTGACACGGAGTTTCACTCTTGTTGCCCAGGCTGGAGTGCAATGGCGCAATCTCAGCTCACTGCAACCTCTGCCTCCAAGGTTCAAGTGATTCTCTTGTCTCGGCCTCCCAAGTAGCTGTGAATACCTAACTTACTCAGGATCCAATTACTGCTATGCTAAACAGTTCAAAAAGACTTTAAGAGTTCCCCATAATTTTAACTTAAAATGTTTGTCAAATATAAAACTTAAGGCTGGGTGCGGTGGTTCATGCCTATAATCTCAGCACTTTGGAAGGCTGAGGTGGGTGGTTCACTAGAGGTCAGGAGTTCAAGACCAGCCTGGCCAACATGGTGAAGCCTTGTCTCTATTAAAAATACAAAAATTAGCTGGGTATGGTGGTGTACTCCTGTACTCCCAGCTACTTGAGAGGTGGAGGCAAGAGAATCGCTTGAACCTGGGAGGCGGAGATCCCACAACTGTACTCCAGCCTGGGGAACAGAGTGAGAAACTGTCTCAAAAATAAATAAATAAAATGTAACAAGTTTCATTTATTAATTTAAAAATATTTATTAAACATCTATGCACTTGACAGTGAAGATATACAATAGTGATCAAGAAAGCCACAACAATCTGGATCTTTCATTTTTACACTGTTTCCTTACATATGTATGTATATGACTTTACATAAAGTTTGTGTACATTTTCTCCTAAGTCCTCTATTTCTCAGTTTCTTCAACTGTCTCATACTTGAGCTCCTCTCCTTCCTTGGCACTTGATGACACACCTTTGACTTGTATTTCTTCCTTTATTAACACTTTTTCTTCCACTTTCCCTTAAACAGATGCTCACCTGGTTGGTACCAGTATTTGCCCACTTATCTTTTTACAGTCTTTTTACTGAGGCAACATAATCTGTACTCTTAGTTCTGCCTACGAGATATAATTACCACATCTAGTCCTGTATCTCCAGCATTGGTATGTCACTTCAGCTGTCAAAGTTCCAACTAGTTTATGGATGTCTCCACATAGGCAGTGAATGTCAACTCAAACACTACACAGAAAACAACGAATTAATTCGTACCCTTTCAAATCTACTCTTTTAGCTCATATACTACAGATTAGGCAATGAGAAATGGGGAGGTTAAATTAACTTGCTCAAAGTGATAGAGCCAGGACTTAAACCCTGGCATTCTGACTCCAGAGCTCACAGTCTGAAGCACTTGACACCACTCTCCTCATCTATATTCAAAATTATCAAGTCTCATTTCTACACATGAAATATGTTTTGAATTTGTTAATTAAAAAAACCTTCAATTATCAACACAGTTCCACACAGTTCTAGTTCAGACTCTGCCTTTCTCTTCCATGAATTATAACAACTCCTACCTAATTAAACAATGCTTTTCAGTTTCTTTTCAATCACTTTCATAGCTGGAATAAAAATTAGCCTTGGACATCACCTCCTCACCAAAAATCTACAACTGTCAAAGATTCCTACTATCTACGAAATAATGTCAAAATTCCTCTTCATAACTTTCAAAGCCCTCCACACTATGATCTCAACCTACTCCCCAGCCCTCAACCAGGTTCTTTTCCCACTGAAACCTTCCATTTGTCATATGTTCTGGCCTCAGGGGCCTATCTGATGGCTCTGCAGCATATGGCATAGCTTTACATTTCTGCTTAGGTTGTACTCCACTCACTCTCCCTATAGTTAATGGATTGCTCACCATTTTTAAGGCAATTCTATGACACATCTTCTGATTTTGTCTTCTGTCACATTCTTATTTCTCCAACTACCATTTTCCTCAATGTAAGACAGGGGTCAGTTAAACTGTTCTGTAAAGGGCTGGACAGTAAATATTTTAAGCTTTGTGGACCACATACAGTCTCTGTCTCATATTCTTTACCTCCCATCCCCTACCTTTTAAATCACCCTTTAACAATGTAAAAAACACCCTTAGCATGTAGGCTGTACAAAACCAGACTGTTGGCCACATTTTATCTGCAAGCTGTTGTTTGCTGACCCCTGACATAAGACAGATGACTGAACAACTGTTGTCAAAAGTTTGAACCACTTAAAATAACAATGTCTTATTCAGCTTCTTCCTAACACAGTATTTAATTAAATATAGTTATCTAATTAAAAAAGGTAGAGTTCTTTACAATCTTCTTAAACATCAAATGTACAAATCTGTTTTTCCTAACTTTATTGTTGGCAATAGTGGTGTGAAAGTTGTCAGAATCAAAATGAAGTCACTTGTGTTACAACGCACACACACACACACACAAAATTGACAAATAGAGCTGAGGAAGGCCATTAAGGGAGAGTTCTCATGAATAAATGACTGATAACAAGAGCTATCACAAAAGACTCCAAAAAAACACAACCTGCAAAAAGGCTATCGCAACCTTACAAAAAACAAACAAACAAAAATTCTACAAGGACATCTACCCAGCAACTGCCTGTCCAGCCTCAAGTTGGCATCACCCTTGTTACTGATCCTTGTAGCCCGGGATAACTACCTCAAAATGATTATGTAACCTTCCTCATTTTTCCTTTAAAAACCTTTGTTTTCCTTTACCTCCCTGAATATGCACATAGTTTGCTATTGTATGCATATTACCACTGCAATTCTCATTCCTGCATAAATACTAATATCATTTTCTTTCAGAGAACCTCTCTGTTATTTAGGTTGACAGGTGTGACATTAAAAATTGTAGAAACCAGAGACAGAGGCAGACACTAACTGAAAGACCTGATAGGGCTATATACTCTGTTCCAAACACCGGCTATATTCTACTAGTATGTATCTTATTTAATCCTTATGTTCTATGGGTTTGACATTATTAGCTCTACTAACCTATGCAGGGACTAAGGTTCAGAGCAGTTAAATAATTGCCTAAGGTAGAACAGTCAATGGCAGTTGTAGGACTCTAGCCCAGACCTGACTCTGTATTCCTTGTTCTCTGAAAACCAAGGCAACCAGCAGCCCAAATAAACCAAAGCTTAATATGATAAAATAAGAAAAGTGGGTGGTTATAATAATCACTTCATCCCTTTTCCCTTACATGAGATATGATTAAAAAAAAAATTTTTTTTATGGTTTTCTGGAAGGCAAGAAATTAATGACCAATTCTTGCACCAGACCAATAATTAAACAATGCAGTATCAGCGCTATACTAACAACAACAACAACAAAAATTAAACTTACCTCCTCACGGGAACTGATTTTGATGTGCAATTGCTTGTTATTAAAGGTATAAGTCTGGGTACATGAGTATGCTGAAAAAGATGTTTTAGAAAAGGTTGAAAATACTACACACTTCAAGTGGTCCTTTCTTCTATTTGCCTTACATTCAAGTATTTAGTTACAGAGGACAAAAAGACCAGGTATTAGATCTGAAAGAAATTAAGACCAGTTTGGAAACGTTTTCCTGAATTAACATAATGTCATGATGATACAGTTTCAAAAGGACAGGTGTGGATATAATATGACCTAACAAAGAAAAGTTAACTGTGTAACCGCAAAGAACTGTTAGGACAATATAATTCTGGGGGAGAGGGAGCACTAAAAGAGACTGGGCATGTATTGGACACATTTTCTGAAGTACTATGGCTACTGCTGGTAAAAAATCATAATTGCAACGTCATCAAAGCAGGTAGTCGAGTGAATCTATTTCCCTAACTATTGGGAATCCACTTTGAAATGGTGCTCTTAATAGAACTTTCACTTCATTCTGGCTGAATCATCTCTCTCTAGAATTCAAGTAGAAGTTCCACAAAGACATAATCTTCTGATTTCTATTATTAATTCTTATACCCTTCTTTAGTGAAGCCAACACTAACAAGTTCATAATAGACATTAACACAAGCATACATATTTAATTCCTTAAATCTCTTGTATTCCTTCTGAGCTAATGGTACAGGCTGGGTTATCTAGGAAGCAGGCTATGAGATGGAGTTTAGCATGCAGGATATGTATTAGGAAGTGCCCTTGAAAGACAAATATCACATGTTCTCACTCATGTGGGAGATAAACAAAAGTGGATCTCATGAAGATAGAGAATAGGTTAGTCATGATCAGAGGCTAGGAAGGATAGCAGGGAGGAGGGAGGGAAAAGGGACTGATTAATAGGTATACAGTTAGAACAAATAAGATCTAGTGTTCAACAGATCAGTAGGTTGACCATGGTTAACAACAATCTATTGTACACTTCAAAATAGCTGAAAGAGAATAATTAGAATGTTCCTAGCATAAAGATAAATATTTAAGGTGATTAATTCCCTGTTACCCTAATTGGACATCTACACATATGAATGCATTAAAATATCACATATACCCCCAAAATATGTACATCCATTACATATTAATTTTTTGTTAAGTGCCCTTGGGATTACCACCTGTGGACGGGAGAAGGAAGCAGGAGTGGAGTGGGCAGAGGAAGAAATCAAACTGTGACATGGCCCAAGGCTATCTTTGCCCAAAGCCATTACGAAGCTCTAGAACTGAAACAGTCCCTCAGAATACTCTTGAATTGGTCCAAGACGGCCAAACCTTTATACTTTCACATCAATCAGTTATTGGATATGGGCAATACTGGGAAGGCGCAAGACCTTGGGAAAGGCAGCTCTCTAGCTGAAATAATCCTTTAGGAGACTGGCAGCTGAAGGCTGTCTACTAACAGTTCTCCTAGCATTGGGGAAACAAGTCTTTCATTGAAGGAAAGTGTATATGGCACAGCAGCGTTTGCCACAGCTAACTCAACCAAAATAAAAGGAAAAACATTTTTTCAGCCACTACAGAGAGAAACCATCTATAGGCTTGAAGCTGTTGAAGATGAGAATAATTCAAGAAAGTGTGCTGACATGCCTGTTAGTCAACTGTTCAATTCAGCATGGAAGGACTCTGTGGACCTGCTCCCTACAGCATCCACAAGAGCCCACTTCCCAAACATTACTGTGGAGGTAAAACCCATGGAGATCCCCTAGCTACAACAACTATAAAGGAGGTCTTACCCACCACACTCCTCTCTTTTTCTTCTAATCTCTCCGAAATCCTTAAGATGGGTTAATCACATCCATGACAGTGGCAAGGATGGAGAGACAAACTAACCTAACTACTGCTACATCATATCCGGGGGAGCTGTACCAAAGGAAAGTAAAAATTTACCTCAAATCAATTACAGATGAAGCATTCAATCAAACACTAAGAACAATTTACACTTTATTAATACAAGTTGACAACAGGAAAAAAAGCCTCTCTAAAATTAAAAAGAGAATTAGAAATTAAATACAGCAATCTAAGGAAGTATTCTTAGGAAATAAAACAAAAACAGGAGGTAATATTTAAAAATTATTGTTTTATTGGTGAGATGATAGGCTAGTACAATAACATGAAAAATGAGCAATTTGAAAACAAAGTATAAAGAGTAAAGCCTGAGAATTACAAAATGGGTACTTTCAAATAAGTAGAATTTGAAGGAATTTTTCCTGAAAATACACACAGCTGTAAGACAAAGAGACAAAGTTATTCAAAAAATGATAAATGACATTGAGGATTTCAGAATTTGTGTAACAAAAGTAACAGCAGGAAAAGATCTGAGCCAATAAGACAGAAGTACTAAATAAAGAAAAGATCCATGAAAATTAACATAAATTTAAGATAACCAATTTCAGTCCAAAATCCTTGTCCACTGTATTAAGAATAGTATTAATGAAAGACGATCAACTCCTAGACCTGCTGTGGGGAAACTCTTCACACAAAGGGACTGCCTTACAAAACTTCCTAAAGGTTGTTTGGTCGTGGTGGTGGTTGTTTTGCTATAAAATAATCAAACAGTCTCATTTTTAGAGGCAACAATAAAAAGTTAAGAAAATGGGCTGGGCATGGTGGCTCATGCCTGTGATCCCAACACTTTGGAAGGCCAAGGCAAGCGGATCGCCTCGCTTTCCCAAAGTGCTGGGATTACAGGCTTGAGCCATGAGGTCAGGAGTTTGAGACCAGCCTGACCAACATAGTGAAACCTCACCTCTACTAAAAATACAAAAATTAGCCAGGCGTGATGGTAGGTGCCTGAAAAGCCAGCTACTTGGGAGGCTGAGGCAGAAGAATAGCTTGATCTGGGAGAGGCTGCAGTGAGTGGAGATGGCGCCACTGAATTCCCCCAAGTAACAGAGCGAGACTCCGTAACAACAACAACAACAAAATTTGTGAAAGAAAAGGAAAGTGAACCTGAAGTTCAACGGTCAAATTTTTAGTCCCCATATTCTAAATTGGCAAGGAAAAGACAAATCAAAATATACAAAGATAAAAACATATATGAAAAGTGAGAAAACACTAAAGCCAAACAAGAATGACCCAGAATCAATTAAAAAAAGGGAAGCGAGAGTATAACAATAAGTGGGTCAGAAATAAAAGTAGTAAAAAACTACAGTTAATTACAGTTGCTGAAAATGAAAATATCTTTGTTAAATTTAATTCAATGGGTAAGGGAAAAAATGGCATGAATGAAATAAAATGCATACTTTTTAAAAGGCAGAGACGAGCATAACAAAGGTTTTATTCTTGACAATAAGGAACTTCTAAATTACAAAAAAAAAAAAAAAGGAAAGAAAAGCAGCACAGTGAACAGAAAGCAGACTATAAGAAAAAAAATACGATTTCAAGATAATAGTAAAAAACCTTGACCATACATAAAGTACATATATCAAGAACAGTTAGAAAAATGAAACTGACAAAATTAGAATCAGAATTTGCCAGATAAAGTAGATTTTTAAAAAAATGAGACCATAAAGAACTTGAATAATGTAAATAAAACATAAGCTAGATTTAGTGATGAACAAAGTACTCGATTCTATGCCAAAGAATTCCACATTTGTAAATGCTAACAGCCTACCTATATAAACTGATGACGGAACACAAATAAAATTTCAAGGTATTCACCAAAGAATAAATCATACAACCAAATTCCCTGATCAGAACGTCATGAAATTCAAAAATAATGACAGTAAGAACAAAAGCACCATCTGAAAATGAAAACATTATTATGCAATTCAAAGAAGTTGAAATGGAAATTACAAATGATTGAAAACATAAATAAAATGTGGTAAATTTAAATCGAGATGCTGCCAAAGCCAAACTCAGAAGAAAACCCAAAGCCTTATAATAATAAAGAAAAAGCAATGCAAATTGTCTAAAGATATACCACAAAAATCTAAAAAAATAAAATGAGCCAAAAGTTGGAAAAAAAAAAAGAAACTAAAGAATTAGAAAAATTAGGCCGGGCGCGGTGGCTCAAGCCTGTAATCCCAGCACTTTGGGAGGCCGAGACGGGCGGATCACGAGGTCAGGAGATTGAGACCATCCTGGCGAACACGGTGAAACCCCGTCTCTACTAAAAAATACAAAAAACTAGCCGGGCGAGGTGGCGGGCGCCTGTAGTCCCAGCTACTCGGGAGGCTGAGGCAGGAGAATGGTCTAAACCCGGGAGGCGGAGCTTGCAGTGAGCTGAGATCCGGCCACTGCACCCCAGCCTGGGCGACAGAGCAAGACTCTGTCTCAAAAAAAAAAAAAAAAAAAAAAAAAAGAATTAGAAAAATTAAATAATCTCACTACAACCAATGAAACTATAAATAGATGTTTATAAAGAACCCCAAATAATGCCTCTGTCAAGTATATATAAAAGAATACATAACATTCTAATAAGAAAAAGTCAGCTAGGTGCAGTAGCTCACACTTGTAATCCCAGCTTCTTGGGAGCTGAGGTGAGAGGATCACCAACATTTCAAAATAAAGATTCAAGATGCCCAGAGTCTAAAACATTGGAAATATTATTATATAATCTTAAAGACCATTAAACCCTAATAGCAGAACAATATATTAACAAAATATGCAAAACAGGAAAAAAAATTCACAAAATACTTATTCATTTAAATGAATGCCAAAATCTTACTAAACATTAGCCAACCAAATCTAGCAGTATCTTAATGTACAATGGCCGAGCAGAATTTAGTTTTTGAATGTATAATGAATAAATGAAAAAACAAAGATAATCATTTCTAAAGATATTAAAGGGCTATCTGATAAAATTCAACATCTACTCCTGATCAAAATTTAGCAAAATGTGAACAGCAGGATATTTCCATAATGTAATATACTATATCCACAGAAACCCATTAAAAATCATATTTAATTGAAGCTAAATATGATCCCACCCAATTAAGGGATAAAACAAACATTTCAATAATTCCTACTATACTTCCTTTGTTTTTTTTTTTGAGATAGAGTCTCGCTCTGTCGCCCAGGCTAGAGTGCAGTGGCACAATCTTGGCTCACTGCAACCTCCACCTCCCAGGTTCAAGCAATCCTCCTGCCTCAGCCTCCGGAGTAGCTGGGATTATAGGCATGCACCACCACGCCTGGCTAACTTTTTTGTATTTTTAGTAAAGATGGTGTTTCGCCATATTGGCCTGGCTGGTCTCGAACTCCTGACCTTGTGATCCGCCTGCCTCAGCCTCCCAAAGTGCTAGGATTACAGGCATATGCCACCGTGCCCAGCCTCTATACTTTCTGACATTGTTACAAAGGTTCTGGATTAAGGTTGTCTACAATCTTTAAAAAAAAAAAAAAAAAAAAAAAAAAAAAAAGCCTGAAATGGGAAAAAAGGACCATTTTCTAATTTAAAATATGAAAATGGTGAAAAAGAACACTTCCTGGGAAAGTAATATTATGAATAAACTTAATTTTTTTTTTTAACAGGAAAGGACAAACTGATTAAAGAAACTGAAAATACATTTAAGAAACAGACTTACGTACTTATGAAAATTTATTACACAAAACACCATTTCAAGAAAAAGCTACATTGTAATTCACCACATGCTACTAGGTCAACTGGTTTTGTATTGGGGGAAACATCAAGTTAGAAATCTATAAATCACACAAAAATTAAATCCAGTTAGATCTAAACCTAAGAAAAAAATTACAGAAGTTCTAAATGATTGAACATTTTTATGTAACTGTGAAATTGGGAAAGCTGTCTTAACTATAATAAAACCCACAAAATGAACAAGTCTCAATACTACACATTTAAAATTCTGATATGTAACAAAAGAGCTTATATAATATTTGAAGAAATGTCAGACTGTAGAAAATACCACAACATATACAACACAGAATTAATATCCTTATGATATATAAAAAGGTCTTAGAAATAAGTGAGAAAAAATGCACAGAGTATAAACTGGCAATCCATAGAATTATAGAAGGAAAAAAATAGCTAACATCCCTAATACTAGGGATGCAAAGTATAATATGAAATAATGATTATTAAATTATAAAACCCTAAAGATACTGATAAAAGACAATATTGGCAAAGGAATGGAGAAAAAGGACTCCAGGAAGAAGACTGCAAGAATAAGAATGGTGAGGATAATTATTATTATGATTATTTAATTAATTTATTTTTTTTGAGATGGCGTTTCACTCTTGTTGCCCAGGCTGGAGTGCAATGGCATGATCTCAGCTCACAACAACCTCTGCCTCCCAGGTTCAAGCGATTCTCCTGCCTCAGCCTCCCGAGTAGCTGGGATTACAGGCAGGCGCCACCACGTCTGGCTAATTTTGTATTTTTAGTAGAGATGCAGTTTCTCCGTGATGGTCAGGCTGGTCTCGAATTGGCAACCTCAGGTGATCCGCCTGCCTTGGCCTTCCAAAGTGCTGGAATTACAGGCGTGAGCTGCCGTGCCCGGCCTGGTAAGGATAATTTGATGATATATCCTTAACAGAAGACTAATTTAGACATTAAAAAGAATTACATATATGGATAAGGGACGCTACCCAAGTATATGAAGTTTAAAAAGAAGACAGGCTGGGCATGATGGCTCACGCCTGTAATCCCAACACTTTGGGAGGCTGAGGCAGGCGGATCACTTGAGGCCAGGGGTTTGAGACCAGCCTGGGCCAATGTGGTGAAACCTTGTTTCTACCAAAAATACAAAAAAATTAGCCAGGCATGGGGGTGGGTGCCTGTAGTCCCAACTACTCAGGAGGCTGAGGTGGGAAAATTGCGGGAACCCGGGAGGCAGAGGTTGCAGTGAGCCGAGATCACGCCACTGCACTCCTGCCTGGGTGACGGAGTGAGACTCTATCTCTAAATAAATAAATAAATAAGTCAAAGAATATATTATATATACTTACATGTTCTATATGTGTAGCAAATACATTTGTAAAGGCACAGAATAGAAGTTTGGAAAAGTACACATTAAATTGCTAGAGTGATTAGTAACAAAGGAATAGAATTCAAGGGGAGAGATTTGTTTTTTCAACTCTGTTCTTTTGGACTTCCTTAAGATATGAGTGAAGAGAAATACAGTCATACATAACTTAACGATCGGGATACATTCAGAGAAATCCATTAGGTGATTTCATCATAATATGAACATCATAGAGTGTACTTGCATAAACCTACATGGTATAGCCTACTCCACACCTAGGCTGTATGTTACAGCCTATTGCTCCTAGGCTACAAATCTGTAGCTGAATTACTGTACTGAATACTGTACTGAATATTACTGTACTGAATAGGATAGAGTAACACAATACTAAGTATTGTGTACCTGAACATATCCAACAGTAGTAAAGTAGTACAGATACAGTAAAAATATAATATTATAATCTTATGGGACCACTGTTGCATATGCAGCCCATCATTGACTGAAACTTTGTCAGATGGCACATAACTATATTAAAAATTTGCCTTTTATTATTTTCTGTAACACGTAACTGTAGATACGTATATGTATTCTTATGTACATGTATGTATTATATTCCATATACAAACATGTGTACTTTGCAACCCTCTAGTTCTATAATGACCATCTATGGCTTTTACTATCAGAAAAATAATTCAAAAATGATTTGCCTTTGGGGTTCAAAAAGAAACTCAGTGACTTATTTAGATACACTGAGAGAGGGGGGTGGGGTGGGGAAGGGAGAGAAAAAGGGGGAAGAAGAAGAAAGAAAAAGCCAGGGAGGCGGAGGAGGCAGCAGTGGAAAAGGAGAGAGCAAACCTACCCGAATGATAAATCTGATTGCTGCACATCCAGAAGTTGCCATGACTTTTGCACTATTGGGGACAAGATTAAAAAGTGTAGGTACAATGGCTTCAGCGCCATGATCAAACTTGTTTCCCAAAACTGTTGAAAGGTGGCTACAAAGGAAGACAAAAAGTATTTTTTTAATAGTTTAACATTAAATATAGATAGAACCATATAATTTAAAAATACTCTTTTACTGAATTAACCTAGGAATTTGTATTTTAATCAGTTGTAATGGCAGAATGGCAGAAAAACGGAAGAAAGAGAGGGAAACTTAGATACTACATATTTCCTTCTTTTCCCCATTGTTTAACTGGCAAGTCCAAAGTTGAAATCTGGCATTTTCCTCATCTCTTTGCAATAGCACTTGGAGAAGCCATTTGATTTCAGAATTTAATTATTAACTCTAAGGACACATCAGGTGAAATAATCAGCTCTGATGGTTCTGACCTTTGGTCTTGATCCAGGAGATACTTCCATTTTGATGATCCATTATCAATCTTAAATTCAGCATATTTTTACAAACAAGTTCAACATCTTACTCAAATCAATGCTCCTCAAGATGTTCTTTATTTCTATTAATAGTATCACCCCTTTTTTAGTCATAAATACTCCCTTACTTCTTTGGAGTAGGATTTCCAAATCCGCAGTCAAAAATACAACTCTACCATATCTTATTGGGTGATCTTTAGGACATCTGACTTCTCTTTCCAATTGTGTAGTTAAACAACTAAATCAGCCTTTAATTGCATGATTTTAGTTAAAACACTTAGGAGGGATATGGTAACCACTCAAAGTGCCAACAATTTTGCAATACTGGTTAATTTTTATATATTTATATCTTACTGAAAATACATGGTTGGGATAGAGTTAGCTCCAATAATTCAGGTTCTTGATTCCAGGAGCTCAGATTTAGACCCATGTACATTTATGTACATAGACCTATGCTGTTACAGTATTAGTTTCCTAATGTCTGAACTCACAGGCAAAAAGGATCCTCAAACGAAAAGCAGGGAGGTGTGGATATGTTTGGATGTTGTCTTCCTTTAAAGAGCATGAGTTTTACTTTGGTAGACAAGTAATGTACTTGAGAATCAGCTTGATCTTTATAAGCTTGTTGGGAGAGGCAGAGTCTAGAGATGCCTTACTTTAGAACTGGTTTAGTACTATTCCTATGCAATGGCCTTTCTGGGGTTTCTACTGACTGCCTTGGGTGTTCACCAAGGTTTTTCCATTCTGATTGGTCAGATCTTAAACCTCTCCTATCCCTATGTGAGCTCTGGGAATTGTTTACCTTATAGCTCCCAGGCATTAGTTCCCTTCCTTCCTCAGAGTTGTACCTTTCACATGGACAGGGAAGTATACATCTAGACTCATGGATTCCCATATTATGATCTCTGTAGCTCTTTGTGTGTGTGTGTGTGTGTGCGTGTGTGTGTGTGTGAGAATCTCCCCATCTTCTCTCCAGTATTCCGCACTGCCGATTTTGACCACTTCAGCCTCTGAAACTCTAGTCTCTGTTTCCTCACCTCAGTGAGATTGCCTTGCTCTGCTTAGGTTCCCCCTTCCTTCCCCAGAGTGCCTCCAGGTCAAAACTCATACTGTTCAACATCACTTGCATCTTTTCAGAATTCCATTCCTACTCTGTCTGCTGTTTGTTATCTGGAAACAGATGTTTCACATATATTGTCCAGTTTTCTGCAAGAGAGCTAGTCATGTTTTAAGTATATTTTTCATGGTTACATTTTATGGATTTTTGTATTAATTTGGGTTTTCTTTGCTAGTTGGAGATATTGGGCCATTTTGGTATACTGGGACTTGTATCTTGCAACTTTGCCAAAGTCCCTTTATTATAATAATTTATCTGTAGATTCTCTTGCAGTTTTCTGCATGGATAGTTATATCGTCTGTTAATAATGGCAGTTCTGTTCCTTTTCTTGCAATCCTTATATTGCCTTTTCTTTCTTCATTTCTGACTAGAATATATAATACAATCCTGATTAGAAATATTGCTAGTAGGCACTTTTGTGTTCCCTATCTTCAAAGGAATGCATATGCAACAACACTGCTTAGGTCAAAAATAGTAATAAATAGAATTTAAGTTCTACCATCCTTGTATAGTGGAAGACTACAAACTTAAAGTTTAGATTTTGCTAAGTTAATGACGCATGTTGCAATGCCAGAATAACTGCTAAAATATCAGAAATTGAGTATTTAATATCCAAATTAGTAGTGAGAAAAGTGAATACAGCCAGTTTCCATACCCATTCATTTTCATCTTATACTTGAAGAATTAATGATAAAAAATCCACCAGTAGGCGTTAGATATTTTAAATATCTTTATACCAACCTTAAAATGTTGGTATAAAGAGCTGTTAAGGAATTTTTTTTTAATCATACAGATTGACTCCTTATGTATAACAAAAATGATTTTTGGATCACCTACTTTTTTGGCTATCTTGCTACTGCTTGACTTAATGAGCACTGAATCAGTGAGTACTAAATTCATTCACAAAAAACACTTATCATAAAAGGAATATACTTACGCTACAGTAATACAAGCTTCTCTAACCACCTGGGATCTAAGATCCTTAGCTGAAAGTTTAAGTGCTCCATCCAACAAGCGTAAATGTTGAAAAAAGCAATCATACTGTGCAGCTCCAGCAACAAGCAGTGATCGGATTTTCTTCAGCTGAAATAAAGAATTTTCATTATTGACAAAAAAGGTGGAAGTTCAAAAAAAAAAAAAAAAAGCTACCTAAACTACATTATTCAAACAAAAACTTTCTAAAAAAGGAAACATACGTAATGTTTCATTATATTACTATATTCAGACATTTTAGTAGCATTAAATATTTAGTAGCATTAAAAAAGTATCTTATAAATAAATATGCCAACAAAAAGCTGTCTGAAAAATAGTATTATAGATTTAGTTATAAGCACAACAGAGAAATGTAATCTATAAGTACATAAATTGTAAAGTTTTAAGGGAATCCATTTAATTTATTTATTCATGTGTCTTTTAGCTTAATCCCCAGTGTGATAATAGGGAGTCTTTCTTTTACTTGTGGTAAAATACACATGAACAAAATTCACTATTTTAACCATTTTAAAGTATACAATTCAGTGGCAATAAGTGCATTCACAATGTTGCGTGACCATTACCATCACTATCTACGAAGGGAGCCTATTTTTAAAAGTGCCAAATTTGGAAACTTTTAGCATTACTTTTTTTTGCTGCGGAACATTTTTTTTTTTTTTTGAGACAGTCTTGCTCTGTTGTCCAGGCTGGAGTGCAGTGGTGCCACTGCAGCCCACTGCAACTTGCACCTCCAGGGTTTAAGTGGTTTTCGTGCCTCAGCCTCCCCAGTAGCTGGGATTACAGATACATGCCACCGTGCCTGAATAATTTTTGTATTTTTGGTAGAGATGGGGTTTCACTGTGTTGGCCAGGCTGGTCTCAAACTCCTGGCCTCAACAGATCCACCTGCCGTGGCCTCCCAGCAGGAGTGAGCCACTACATCTGGCCTGCTGTTGAATTTTTAATTTCTTAAATGTTTAATTATTATGAATACATAATAGTTGTACATTTTTATGAAGTACATGTGATATTTTTATAAAAGCACACAATGTGTAACAATCAAATCAGGGTAATTGGGGTATCTGTCACCTCAAATGTCAATCAGTTCTTTCTGTTAGAAACATTCCAATTCTACTCTTTTAGTTATTTTGAAATATACAATAAATTATTGTTAACTACAGTCACCCTATTGTGCTGCCTAACACTGGATCTTATTCTTGCACTAACTGTATTTTTGTACCCTTCAATTATTTCCTCTTTATTTCCCTGCTCAACCCCCAACTACCTTTCTCAGTCTATGGTAACCATTATTCCACTCTCTATCTCAAGTTCAATTTTTTTAGGTCTCACATATTAGTGAGAACATGCAATCTTTTTCTTTCTGTTACTGGCTTGTTTCACTAAACATAACGTCCTCCAGTTCCATCCACATTGTTGCAAACCACAGGATTTCATCCTTTTTATGGTGGAATAATATTCCAATGTGTGTATATACCACATTTTCTTTATCCATTATTCACCGATGGACATTTAGGTATATTCCATCTCTTAGATTTTTGTGAATAGTGCTGCAATAAACATGAAAGTGCAGATATCTTTTCAATATATTGATTTCTTTTCTTTTGGGTATATACCCAGCCGTGGGATTGCTAGATCATATTGTGGTTTTATTTTTATTTTTATTATTTTTTAAGAAACTTCCATACTGTTCTCCCTGCATGTGGTGGCTCATACCTGTAATCTCAGCACTTTGGGAAGCCAAGGAAGGTAGGTGACTTGAGCCCAGGAGTTTGAGACCTGCCTGGGCAACATAGGGAGATAAAAGTTAGCTGGGCATGGTGGCATGTGCCTATAGTCCCAGGTACTTGGATGGCTGAGGTGGGAGTCCCAGGTACTTGGATGGTATAGTCCCAGGTACTTGGATGGCTGCTTAAGCCCCGGAGGTCAAGACTGTAGTGAGCCATGATTGCGCCACTGTATTCCAGCTCGGGAAACAGAGCGAAACCCAGTCCCAAACTACAATACAATACAATACAATACCCAAACTAAATAAACTAAGCTAAAATAAAGAACGAAACTAAACTAAAATAAAATTTATATTTCTATCAGCAATGTACAACTGTTCCTCTTTCTCCACATCCTTGCCAGCATTCTTGTTTTTTTGCCTGTTACTGCCTGTCTTTTAAATAAAAGTCATTTTAACAGGGGTGAGATAATATCTCACTGAAGTTTTAATTTGTATCTGTCTGATAACTAGTCATGTTGAGCATTTTCCCACATACGTGTTGTCCATTTGTATCTCCTCTTTTGAGAAATGTCTATTTAGATCTTTTGCCCACTTTTAAATCAGATTACTTATTTTTCCTATAGAATTTTTTGAGTGACTTATATATTCTGGTTATTACTCCCTTATCAGATGGGTAGTTTGCAAATATCTTCTCCTATTCTGTGGGTTGTCGCTTCATTTTGTTGACTATTTCCATTGTTGTACAGGAACTTTTTAGCTTGATGTGATCTCATTTGTCCATTTTTGCTTTGGCTGCCTATGCTTTTGAGGTCTTACTCAAGAAATCTTTGCCCAGACCAACGTCCTAGAAAGTGTTTCTCCAACGTTTTCTTGTAGTAGTTTGATAGTTTGAGGTCTTAGATTTAAGTCTTTAATCAATTTTGATGTGATTTATGTATAGTGGGACATAGGGGTCTAGTTTCATTCTTCTGCAATGTGGATATCCAGTTTTCCCAATACCATTTATTGAACTGTCCTTTCTCTGTTGTGTGTTCTTGGCACCTCTGCTGAAAATGAGTTGAGTATAAATGCAAGGATTTATCTCTGGGTTCTCTATTCTGTTCCACTGGTCTATCTCTTTTTTACTTTTATTATTTTTTAAGAAACGTCCATACTGTTCTCCCTGCATGTGGTAGCTCACACCTGTAATCTCAGCACTTTGGGAGGCCAAGGTGGGTGGGTCACTTGAGCCAGTACCATGTTATTTGAGTTACTACAGCTTTGTAAATATTATTTGAAGTCAGGAGGGATGCCTCCAGCTTTGTTCTTTTTGCTTAGGATTGCCTTCACTCACTATTATTGATCTTTTGTAGTTCCATATGAATTTTAGTACCGTTTTCTCTATTTTTATGAAGAATGTCATCGGTATTTTGATAGAGATTGCACTGTATCTGCACACGCTTTGGGGACTGTGGACTTTCTGACAACATTGATTCTTCCAATTAATATGAACATGGAATATATCTTTGTTTTTTGTGTCCTCTTTAATTTCTTTCATCGATGTTTTTATAGTTTTCATTGGAGAGATCTTTTACTTCTTTGGTAAAGTTTATTTCTAGATATTTTAGTTGTAGCTACTGTAAATGGGGTTACATTTGTAGCTACTGTAAATGGGGTTACATTTTCAGTTTCTTTTTCAAGTTGTTTATTGTTGGCATATAGAAATGCTACTGATTTTTGTACGTTGATTTTGTATCCTGCAACTTTACTGAATTTTTTTTGGTGGTGTTTTTAGGTTTTTCTAAATATAAGATCATATCATCTGCAAACAAGGATAATTTGACTTCTTCCTTTCCAATTTGGATGCTCTTTATTTCTTTAGAAGAAATGGGACACCTTTCTAGACATAAAAAACCTACCAAGATTGAACCATGAAGAAATCCAAAACCTGAAAAGTCCAATAACAAGTAACAAGATAGAAGTAGTAATTAAAAGTCTCTCAATAAAGAAAAGCCCAAGACTTGACTATTTCACTGTTGAATTCTATCAAACATTTAAAGTCGAACTAATGCCAATTGTACTCAAACTATTAAAAAAAAAAAAATCAAGGAGGAGGAAATACTTCCAAACTCATTCTACGAGGCCAGTATCATCCTGATACCAAAACCAAAGACAAAACAAACAAAGAAAACTACAGGCCAGTATTTCTGATGAACATAGATGCAAAAATCCTCAACAAAATACTATTAAACCAAATTCAACAACACATTTAAAAGATCATTCATCATGATCAAGTGGGATAAATCCCAGGATGCAAGGATGGTTTAATTCACATGAATTAATAAATGTGACACATCAGATCAACAGAATGAAGGACAAAAACCACATGACCCTTTTTACAGATGCTGAAAAAGTATTCAATAAAATTCAACACTGCATCATAAAAACTCTCAAAAAACTGAGTATAGAAGGAATATACCTCAGCATGATGAATATACCTCAGCATGCTGAATATACCTCAGCATGGTATGTAAAACAAACCCACAGCCAATATCATACTGAATAGCGAAAAACAGAAAGCCTTTCCTCTAAGGTCTGGAATAAGACAAGGATGCCCACTTTCAACACTTTTATTCAAGAGTACTAGAAGGCCTAGCCAGAGCAACTAGACAAGAAAAGGCATTACTTTTACAGTATTTGATTGACAAATGTCATCCACATGAAAACCATACATACATAATAAAATTACATTGATCAAAAGAGATACAACACACGTGCACATCTGTGCTCACACAAACTCAGAAGCTAAAAGTCTACTTATCACACCAATATTGTATATAATTTCACATTTAACTCAGAGGTTTTCTAAATTTTAAAATGTCTTTAGGCTGGGCGTGGTGGCTCAAGCCTGTAATCCCAGCACTTTGGGAGGCCGAGACGGGCGGATCACGAGGTCAGGAGATCGAGATCATCCTGGCTAACACGGTGAAACCCTATCTCTACTAAGAAAATACAAAAAACTAGCCGGGCGTGGTGGCAGGCGCCTGTAGACCCAGCTACTCGGGAGGCTGAGGCAGGAGAATGGTGTAAACCCGGGAGGCGGAGCTTGCAGTGAGCTGAGATCCGGCCATTGCACTCCAGCCTGGGCGACAGAGTGAGACTCTGTCTCAAATAAAATAAAATAAAATAAAATAAAATAAAATAAAATAAGTCTTTAAAGTTAAATCAGATGCATAAAGATGTAAATGTAAAAAAACCCTGCTATGGACATTAGAAAAAAAATCAAAAGAATGTTATACAATCCTGGGCATATGAGGAAGGGAAAACTATCATAAACAGAGGAGAATTTTTAAGTGTCTAAATTATAACTAAAAACAAAATAAACATCACAATACGGTAGGATAAAATTACCTGCAATGTATATAAGATGACACACAAAGAATGACAATAAAATAAGAAAAAGACAAATACAGTAGTTTCCCCTTACCTGCAAGGGATATGTACCAAGACCCCCAGTGGATGCCTAAAACCTCAGATAGTACTGAACCCTATATACCTTTTTTTCCCATAAATATTTACCTATGATAAAATTTAATTTATAAATTAGACAAAGTAAGAGATTAATGACAATAATATGGAAAAACTATAATAATATATTGTAATAAACATTATGTGAATGTAGGTCTATCAAAGCATCTTCTTATTTCCCGGCCATGGTTGACCATGAGTAACTAAAGCCATGGAAACTGAAACCATAGGTAAGGGGGGACTATTGTAACCTGTGATTAAATTGGGTAAAGTAAATATATTTAAATATGTTAAAAGTTACTAGTGATAAATTCACAAAGTCACATTTCTCCCCAATACAATGGCAAAAATTTTTTAAATTTGAAAAGAAAACAGATGTTCTCAAACACTGTAAGATTATATGTGACTAACACCTTTGTTCAAAATATTTTGGCAGCATCTACTAAAATAAAATTGCAGCAACTCTTTACCCAACAATCCACATTTTAAAATCTAACCTACAAAAATAAAAGCACCATTGTTACAAATGTGTGTAAGGATGTTTACTATAACACTGCTAAAATAGCCAAACAATAAAAAAAACTGAAAATCCATCAAATGGCAAATGATTTTAAAAATTACATGTTGTGGGGTGGGGAGATGGGGGAGGGATAGCATTAGGAGATATACCTAATGTAAATGATGAGTTAATGAGTGCAGCACACCAACATGGCACATGTATACATATATAACAAACCTGCATGTTGTGCACATGTACCCTAGAACTTAAAGTATAAAAGAAACAAACAAAAGATCAGATTCCTATGATATAACACACATACACAAATTACATGTATACATATTAAACTAAGGAATATATGTACATATTGATCTGCACTCAATAAATATCTGAGCAACTATTATGTGCCTGACATCTATACCAGGTGTACTGAATGAGCACGATTTGTTAAGAAAAAAAAAAAAAGAAGCAAGTTACTAAGTAATGTATCAAGTATGATCTCTCTCTTTTTTTTTTTTTTTTTTTTTTTACAAAGAGAGTAGGGGAAAATTGTGCGTACCTTGTCATATATGTTTAAATACATATAACACAGAAAAGGATATACTCTAAAATGAAAAGTGTGTTTTTTTATTTTTTTTTAAGTGACAGGGTTTCACTCTGTTGCCCAGGCCGGAGCACAGTGGTACAATCATAGCTCACTGTAACCTCAGACTCCTGGGCTCAAGCAATCCTCCCATCTTAGCCTCCACAAAAGTTTATTTCTTTAACAGGTAGGAAACTATTAACTTTTTCTCTGTAGTTTTCTGCATTGTTTCACTCATTACAATAAGCCTGTGTCATTTTTCTAATGAAAAAAAAAAAAAAAAATCAAAAGACCATCTGTTGTTTCCAAATGGGTAGTTTTTAAGCAAAACCCAAAAAAAAACCCTTAAGTAAAAAGATGACGTTTTATACTAACAATACTTAATCTGTCATGTTTCTCTACAGATCACCTGTGACAAACAAGAATAGGAGCCATATTTAACAAATTTGGAGGAACACTCTGTTAAAAACAGTATTTCAATGTTTTAAGATATGTAGACTTCCTAACAAAGACAAAAATGGTCCTTTGCTCATGGTGTCATAAAAGCCACATTTGTCCAAAGACCCTGCATTTGATTTAATTAATCAAAATGGGGATTTTCATGATCAGCCAGGTTGGGGCCTCTCAGAGCAGAACAGTCTTCAAATGCAGCCCTTTTCTCTGGCTTCTTGAAAACTCTGAGGTACTCATTTGGTACATGTAATCTGGTTATGTAAACAATAAGTTCACAAATTTAAACAACATATTGCTTATTGTCAACACAAATATTATTTTAAATTTTATCAAATATTTTCCTTAAGGAATTTAGGCTAAATAAAATATTCTTAACTCAAGGGTATCTGACCTTTATAAATGAAATCACAGGAGAAATATGCATTACATTCACATGGGAAGAAAAAAAGCCAGATAAATGCACATCCTGTTGTGAATTTATATTGATGCTATAAAAACACTGAGTATGCAGGTAAAGTGCTATGAAAACACTGAGCATGCAGGTAAAGTGAACTGCTTTACTGGTAAACCTTACATGACTTGAGGATAGTGCTAAGAAGCAACTGTATAAGTCCACAGAAAGGCCAAAGCCCTGTGAATCTCACATTGCACTGATCAGTCAAAAACAGCACAAGTGGTGAGGCTACTAAATGTGTAGGCACCATCTGAGAAGCCAAACCAAAATAAAAATCGATCCTAAACCAGAAAATGAGTATTTTATCAATATATTCTCCAGAAAGAAATGTTACCTACCAGACTCTATTTTATAAGTGAATACCATATAGTACTACTACTGAATTTCCATGTTTTTTAAAAGGAACATCAATAAAGAAAGAAGATAAAATTAAAGACAAAAACTTACTGCATTGGCACGCTGATCCCAGTCATGTTTGTCATCTGACAAAATTTCCCTGATTTTATTTAATGTTTCTTCGAGTTCTCGACTAGAATAAATCTTTAAAAAAAAAGATTCAGAATTATAACAGTGTTTCTTGCCATGAACAATATCAACATTATGCCCTGATGTTTAAAACAATCTTTCACCTACTAAGTTTATTTCTCATTCTAGCACCATTTCTAATGGAGAATAGAAATACATTATAGACAACAGTAACATAAAACGCTTTTTCTTCCTTGTTACCATTTTTGCTATTTCTTCCCTCATAAATAACTTCAAATATGCTCTTAAAATGCTTTGTAATTTTAAAAACAAGATGTCAAATATCTAAGAATAAATAAAAGTCTAATTTCTCAAAATGACTTCAAGTGTATAACCTATCTTATTGCATTCATATACATATTACACAATATTACCAAAAGGACATGTTTTAAGTTAGTTTTGATTTTCTCTCTTCTGTCATGATAAACTATAGTCAGGATAGCTACATGTTTTGTTCCCTCTGGAGCCAATCCTTTGTCAAACTGCTATTCACCATTATTCTTTCATTCATTTAAAAAATATTCACATAACACAAAGGTACTATGCCAGGCAATGCGGAGGACTATGGTTAGCCAAAATAGACATGGTCTTTGCTTTATGGAGAGTACAATCTACTCAGGGAGATTTTAAAAATCAATCAAATATGAAACTACAAATAGGAAGTCCCACAAAAGAAAACGAAAGTTTATACATAAGAGGGGTATGACCTATGAGGAAAGTCAAGATTGAGCTGAGAGCTAAATAATGTGTAGGATATCATTAGGCAAAGTGGAGAGATTTGCTTTCCCTAGAGAGTTAATATCATGTGCAAAGGCTCTGTGACAAAGTAAATGAAAGAAGGCCAGAGTAAGGAATAAAAAGTATAAAGGGAACTGGGAGAAGAGCCAATGACCCAGGTGTGAGGATGGAACAGCTATAACCACATTGTTGACCATGGGAGGAGACAAGGCAGAGGAATTAGAAATGAGAAATAGACTCCTGGTGATACCAACTGAGTCTCTTCATCAAATTGCCTTACATCTTTCACTTTCAACGCTATTAAATTCACCTTTTGCTTAACAGAGAGTAAGAGCAAGAGAGAGAGAAAGAGAGTGCTTGCAAACGCAAAGGAGAGCAAGGCATGAGACAAGGCTGGGACGAGGTAGATGGTGACCAGGTAACATTCTGTTATGTGGTTAAAGAAACTTCTGAGCTAGCTCTTTCCTGCCTCTTACCTTCTCTTCACAATACCCCTCTGCCATTTTCCAGAATGTTCTACCACCCCTAATCTTATGATGCATTCCCCTGGAACACAATGCAAGGTTCCCCTTCCTCCAGTAAGGAAGAAGAGAGTCAACTCAAAAATGTACTTCTTTAAACATTCTTTTACCAGGTATACAAGCAAAAGAAGCTTGAAAACCCACTAAGTTAGGTATCTGTTGCAGTAGAATGATTCCTAGGTTTCTAACTTTTGTAACTGATTAAGTAATGGTTTACACACAGAGAATACTGGAAGACCATTATTTCAGTTTCAAACAGGATAAGTTTGAGGTGTCTGAGACATCTGAAAGAGTGCGTCAGGTAAACAATCACAGTGGACAAAATCATTTTGGAACTCAGGAGAGATGTGGCTTGGAGGTTAAAATCTGGGCATTACCTAGATAAAACATAGGAACTGAAGCCTGCGGTTTGAAGGAGGTGACTCAGTAAGAAAACAGAGAATGAGAAGACAGGGCCCAGAACTAACCCTTAAGAAATTCCAATATTCAACAGCCAAGTAGAGAAGGATGTGCTTATAAAAGAGACAGAGATGGTGGACAAAGATGTAGAGGAAATAAAATGGAAGAACATTACATCACAAGCACCTAAAATTAAACGCCAAAACAGTGGCTATAGTCAACAGTGCTAAATACTGATAAAAGAACAAGGAAAAAAAAATTCCAAACGGGTTGATTCTGGTGCCTCAACGATGATCAGTGATTTACTCAAGACCTGTTTCAACGTAAGAATAAGCTAGAAAGAAGTGGGATGAAGTGAGTAACAAGTTATAGAAATACCAAGTACAGACAACTCTTTTGGAAACGCTGACTGTGAGGGTCAAAATAAAAAACAGTGTCTGGAAGATACGGAGTCCAGTGAGACTTTTGTTTTTTAATTGAAGAACCCAGCCACGTTAAGAGATAAACAGAAAGAGCTTGAATCCACATGAGATTACTGATTGTGTAAATGTATTAAGGAAGCAGAAAATACTAGGCTTTGGAGCACTGGTGGAGGTGCTGGCCTTTGAAGAAGGACCATGTTCCTGGAGCAACAGGACAGAAGGAATGTACAGTAGAGAAGAATGTTAACAGAAAGATCATGCTCCCATTTGATGGTGACTGCTTATTTACTAAAGTAAGGGGCTGAGAGAAGAGAGGAGGACAGAGACAGGCTGATGGATAGAAAGGAAAGAAACATGTCTGATAGCTATATTAAGCAGAGAAATAACTGATCACAGAAACATAGTAAGGATATCAGATTACTGAGGGCTCATTTTATGTGAATTCCACTAAAAATCATGAGCCCTAACATGTGACTTTCTCTAACAGCACGGTTTCAGGACATAGAGAAAATAAAAAGTTGGGAATATCCACAGTTGTAGGTTTGTAAAATCCGTATTTTTAAAAAATCACTGTTTAATACTTTGTTATGAAAAAAAAAAAAACCCAGAAAAGCAAGGGATTTTAGTATATTATGTACAGTCCTACCACAAGAAACCATGGTATCAAAGCTTAGATAAGAAGGAAATCAAAGCATAGATGAGAAGGAAAGTATAAAGTGATGGATGATTAATTGAGAGTGAGTAGAAAAGACAATGGACTGAAGATACTTGAAATCATGCAGAAGTAGTTGTTAGAACTTCAAAAAGCAAGGGAATCCTGGTCAGTAATGAGACACTTCAATTAACAACTTCGGAAACATAACAGTAACACACAGATGATATCAAAATCCAACGTGTGACTATGAACTGGGTAGCTATGGTGAAAGTGAGGAGGAGGTCTAGAAATTGAATTCATCAAGAATGTGTGAAAATTTAGGAAAATAATAATAGCTAACATACACTTCTTACACTTCATCTGTACTGTCATAGCTAGCCTCACAATAACCCTTGGCATAAGTACTAATAATTCCCATTTTAAGATGAGGAAACTGAAGTACAGAGGGTTAAGTAATGTACCTAAGGTTACACAGCTAGTGTGGTAGAGCTGGGATTCAAACGTAGGCAGCACTGGAATGTTGTCAAGATCAGTACATGCCAATAATAAGAAGGCTGGCCAGGGAGTATGAACCTCATATAAATGGGTATAGAAATAATGGTCACAAAGTAATAATGAGGAGTGAAAGCACAATAAACTTACTATCAATTACTAAGAGTATGAGAGCCAAGAATAATAAACAGCTTTATCTTTAAAGAGGGTAGAAAAAAAAATCAGATTCTAATCAAGGAAAGAACATTGAATGGACCCTTTAAAAATGGGGTTAAAGCTTAGGGGAGTTGCTGCTTATGGAAAAGATGTTTCCAAGGGAACAATGGAAGGTGTGGAACATTACAGGGTGGTGAGGGTGGCAGAGAGGCCCAGCTGGAAGAAAGCAATGAGTAATTGTAAAATAGCCTTTTCTCCTCCATATAGCTGAGTAGCCCTTGGCTGCCCATACCATGATGTTACCAGTCTGACAAGAACATACTGAACAATAAAAATATTCAAGTTCAACTAAGTTTTACTGATTGTTCCTACAACACTAATCTTCCCCTTATATGAAAGGCTGTAAAACACAAAAGGAGGAAGTGATATGTTTTCCCTATTATTTAAAAAATATCTTAAAATAAGAAAAAACATATGTCTCAATAAAGGGATAAAATACAGTCAAACCAGAAAACTTGTTAAAGCTTTCCTCTAACTTTTTAAGATCTTAAATACCTTAAGGACAATTTTCCTTTCAGAGAGCTAAAAAGGTAATACAGGCAATAGAAGGCAGTTCGCAAGTAAAGCGATGTGAGAATATTTTCAAATAGACATGCTAAAGAGTATTCACACCCATCATACTGGTAAAAATATTCTGAGTTACAACAACAAGTACTGGCAAGGATGTGATGAAATTAGAACTATCATACCTTTCTCACAGGAGTCTGAACTGGTACAACAACCCTATAGGGTAACATCTAAGTAAACTTAAAGATTATAACCATGCAATTCTACTCCTGTGTTTATACCCTAAAGAAACTCCTACCTACAAATAATCAAGGACATATGTACAAAAATATTCATTGCAGGCTGGTGTGGTGGCTCACGCCTGTAAGCCCAGCACTTTGGGAGGCCAAGGTGAGGAGTTGGAGACCAGCCTGACCAACATAGTGAAACCCTGTCTCTACTAAAAATACAAAATATTAGCTGGACGTGGTGGCGGGGCGCCTGTAATTTCAGCTACTCAGGAGGCTGAGGCAGGAGAATCGCTTTAACCCAGGAGGTGGGAGGTTGCAGTGAGCCAAGATTGTGCCACTGCACTCCAGTCTGGGCAACAGAGCAAGACTTCATCTCAAAAAAAAAAAAAAAAAAAAAAAAATTCATTGCAGCATGATATGGAATAGCCAAAAACCAGAAACAACCTATAAACGCACTGTGGTCTGTTCATACAATAGAATACCACCTATCAATCCAAATGAATGAACTAGAATCACAAATTTTACATTGGGAAAAAATATAAATAACACCACTGTAAAAAGTCAGGTTGTAGAATGTTACATACAATATAACATTTATGTGTAGTTTTAAGTCATGGAAATAATACTCTTATTTATGCATGTGTCCACTTTACTTCAATAACATCTGTATGAATGACTTCCAAATTTCTATCATCAACTAATCTAATACTCTGTGAGCTTAAAACTCATTAATTTAAGAATCTGAACACTGCAGTATAATGTGATTCAACAATATGATTCAATTCTATTTCAGCCTCACTGAAAAATCACTTGAAAATCTAATTGTACCAACAAATAATGGCTTGGTGGTAATAAGCCAAATATTTTATTTATATAGCTATTTAACAAAAAAAAAAAATTCTTAAAAAGGGACAGAGACAAATAATTATACGAACAGGCACATAGGTAATATTCATGGGGAGTGCCACTGGTAGCCTTACCTGAACAGAAGGGACATCTGTAAAAGCTTTTATAAAATCATCTTCATCAACTGCTCCAGCACCTCCTTCCTTAGAAGCACCTGCTAATTAAAAGGAAATTAATTTCCTAAGATTCATTTTTAAGCATCTTAACATTAATGACAACATGAAAAATAAAACTCTTTTGATATCAACAAAAGTATAATTTTGAGGGATATTCCATTTTATAAGAAAGCATTTAAAAAATCTCCAACTTTCAGAAAGGTCAAGGTACTTTGTAATGCCGATTAAGTATAAGGTGCTAGCCTAGGCTGGTTGTAATATTCGAACTGTAAGAACACAGCCCTGAAACCCACCTCCCTATTCAATGCACTTGCAAACACACATAAACATAAGGATAAACGTTTTAAAAGTTGAACAGCAACTTAAAATCAGTAATTGATAGAGTGGTGCAGAAAATCTGTGTATGCTACCATGGTCAGGAAAGCATTCATGAAAGAAATGAGAGTTGAAATTAAACTTAATTACACAAACAAATCTTCCGTTATTGCACATTGACAATAAAAAAGTAAACTTAGTAGGCAGTAGTTATTGAAGAGCCAATAATTAAGCTATTCTTTCAGCTCTAAACCTACTCTCCTATATATACTCTGCTTTGAGATGCTGAACCTAGTATTCATTAAACCAATTTTTCTGTTGATTTTAATGGTTACCTCTCCTCTTAAACTCTGGCAACGGGGGTGTTGGAGAGAGACTGGAAGTTAAAGGAAGGGACCTGTTTCTTCCTGACTGCTTTCCATTCTTTGCAGTAGAATCCTAACAACTCTGGTAGACCACTCATTCCAGGAGCAGCACCTGACTCCAGTTTGCAGTTTTTCTAACACTCACTGAATCAGCTCACTGTGCCATCACATAGCACCAACTAGTTTCCACCCTCTCCTTAGAGGTCTGAGTCCCAGATCTGTGGAGTCCCTGAGTTCTCATTCCTGAATGCAGGCTCCTTTTACAATGTGACTTTGCAGCTCATCCTATCCAAAAAAAAGTCCCCAACCAATAAGTGGGGCAGAGTACCCTACAATTCTTGAGTTGAGACAAGAGAGGCTAAGGCAGTTCTGACTGATGATTCCCCAGTGTCAAGCAGGAATAAATCTTCTCTGGAAGAAAGTTGTTTCTGGTAGGTCCAAAGGACTCCCACCAACTAAGTTCAAGCAATGAGTTCACAATCAAAGATCAAATACACAAGAAGGCAAGAGTCAGAGGCAACAGATAATAGATTTGAGAACTGTCGATACTAGAATTGTCCAGTACAGATTACAGAACAGATGTGTATATGTTTAAAGAAATCAAGGATGGACTCAAAGATGACAATCAACAAGAGGCCATTAGGAATAAACAGATGAACTTAGGGGTAGGAGGATGAAACAACTTGAACTGAGTAATACAACAGTTGAAATTTTTTAAAAAATTAAACATATTTAAGAACAAATTAGAGAGCTGGAAGATACACCTGTATACAATACCCAAAATGTGGCAAAGAGAAAAAGGAAATGGAAAGACATAAAGAGATACAAAGGACAGCATGAGAATATCTAATTAACATACGTCTATTGGGGCGTCTGAAAGATATTTAACGAGATAACAGCTGTGAAATTTCCAGATTAATGAAACAAGAATCTTTATAAATTCAGGATGTGCAACATAACCCAAGCAGGATAAATAAAAAGAAATCCAAACCTAGAATTTGGCGGTGTAACTGCACAACTCCAAAGACAGAGACAGTAATCAGAGAAAGAAGAGATCACCTAGAAAGGAACAACAATTTGAACAACAGATTTCTCAAGTGCAATAGTGGAAGCCAGGGAGAATATACTAATAATATCTTGCAAGTTTTGAAAGAAGAAAATATTGGCAAAATATTATCTAAATTGTGTACCTAGCAAAAGTAATTTTTTGGACTACAAGTGGAAAAAATTAGATGCGCTGAAAATGAATATAACAAAACTGTCATTACTATTTAAAATGGTATGATGGTATCAGGGAGTGGCAAACTTTATCTATAAAGGGCCACACAGTAATATTTTAGGCTTCAAAAACTGAAGTGAGATAATGTATAAATTAACTGTTCAATTTAGCCATTCTACAATGGATATGTATTTCAAAACATGTGGTACACAATAAATACACATAATTTTAGTTGTCTATACATATACACACATATATATAGTAAAATCATTCAAAATTCAACTTTCTAAGGTAGCTGGAAATAAAATCAATATACAAAAATCAATTTCATTGCTAAGTACTAGCAACGAAGTTAGAAATTTTAAAGAGTGAAAAAATTTGGGAAAATAATAATTTTTAATGTAATATTAAAGTACCGAAATAAATGGAGAGGGTGCCGTGGCTCACACCTGTAATCCCAGGACTTTGGGAGGCTGAGCCAGGCGGATTGCCTGAGCTCAGGAGTTTGGGACCAGCCTTGGCAATATGAAGAAACCATGTCTCTACTAAAAATAAAAAATAAAAAATAAAGAAAAAAACAGCCAGGAGTGGTGGTGTGTGCCTGTAATCTCAGGCACAAGAATCGCTTGAACCTGGGAGGCAGAGGTTGCAGTGAATGTGAGCTGAGATCGCGCCACTGCACTCCAGCCTGGGTGACAGAGCGAGACTCTGTCTCAAAAAAGAAAAAAAAATTACAAATGAAATAAATGGAGAGATATTCCAAGCTCATGAACAAGAAGGAATGGTATCATGAAGTGTCCAGTCTTCCCTAGGTATTGCAATAATAATCAAGCTTCCAAAAAGGTTTCTTGTGGAACTTGTCAAGCTGATTCTAAAATGTGTTTGGAAGAGCAATGGGCCAAACACTCCCACAGAAGAAAAGAGGGGCTACTTGCGCTGCCAGACATCAAAACTTACAAAGTTTTAGTGCAGGGATAGATGAACGAACCAAATAAATAAAATGGAAAGTTCTAAAACAGACCTACAAATGTAAGAAATTTTGATATATGAAAAAGAAATGACTCAGATCAAAGGGGAAGGTAGAAACTATTCAATAATAATGTCCCAAAATTCAACAAAATGCAGAGACAACGGATTATTCGTTTTTTTTTTAAGTTTTTCCTTGTCCAGTATTAAAACTTACAGTAGACATTCTACTTCCCTTAGGAAAATGGTAGGCATCCAAACTCAAATCAAATATACAAACAAATATTCCAAAACCCACAGAGAGCAAATAAAATTACTCATATCCCTTGCTTTTAATACAAATAAGAGACAAATAACACTTCAAATTTCATTTCAAGTAAATGAGGAAAATATAAACATCCAAGACAAGCAACGTTACAGAGCCCTTATTGAAAAAAATCAGAGGAAACTGTGTAGAAAAGAATCCTGGTAGTTGTATAACGTAGATACCAACTAAGGTTCTCTCTAGGACAAGAGGTAAATAGCAATTAGAAGCGGGAGGTATCCTTTTGAATCTTGGTGTATAAAGAAAAGGAAGAAACAAAAGATAAGGGCTCTATTCAAATAAGACGGTAATCACAGAATCAGAAGTAGAAAGCCCCCAACAAATCATGTAGTAAAGAAGGTGCATTTCACTATACCAACAGAAGAGGGCACTCTTAAACTTAAAAACTAAGCAAACCTTTTTTTCCTGGCCTCAAGGAGTCCACTTGTTTCTTGAGGTCTATGAAAATCCAATATATCATCATAAACAAAATAAATAATCTGACATCTATACTGTTCTTCAATAAGAAAACAAAAGAACAGAAATATTTTCTGCTGATAAAAGTAACTCCCTAAAATTAAAAAAACACCTACCAAGAAGGAAAAAACTATAACATAATTCTCCAACATAAATTCAATATAACTAAACAGCAATTATAGGTATAAAAGAAAGATGAATGAGAATATAAAAAATTCTGAATATATATAAAAGATATGAAAAGACAGCTGGCTAAAGTCAGGAAAAAAATTTTGTTTGTTTATTTGTTTTATTTATTGAGACGGAGTTTGGCTCTGCTGTCCAGGCTGGAGTGTAGTAGTGTGATCTCAGCTCACTACAACCTCCGCCTCCTGGGTTCAAGCGATTCTTTTGCCTCAACCTCCAGAGTAGCTGGAACTACTATAGGCACATGCCACCACACCCGGCTAATTTTTGTATTTTTAGTGGAGACAAGGTTTCACCATATTGGCCAGGCTGGTATTGAACTACTGACCTCAAGTGATCCGCCCACTTCGGCCTCCCAAAGTGTTGGGATTACAGACGTGAGCCACTATGCCTGGCCAAAAATTTTGTTTAAAGACGAAATCATCTGAGAAATAAACAGTAAATTACCAACTATCCAAGAGAGAATAAGTATATTCTGGTTTGAATTTTAAAAGCTATAAAAAATATTCTTAGGACAACTGAGAAAACTTAAATATGTAGATGAGCTGACTAAAAGGAAGTGAATATATAGGTTAGTAAATTTACAGAAAATAAAAGAGCTAGAGAAATAAATAACATCACAAAGAAATGAGACAAATACAGAACACAGGACAATCTTAAAAAACAACTGGCCTAGACTCCAAAAAGTCAATGTCACAGAGATAAAAACTGATGAGGGAACTGTTTTACAGATAACATTATAGAATTCTCAGGTGTGGTGGCTTGCATCTGTAATCCCAGACTTTGGGAGGCCAAGGCAGGCAGATCACTGGAGGTCAGGAATTCAAGACTAGCCAGGCAACATGCTGAAACCCCGTCTTTATTAAAAATACAATGGGCATGGTGGTGGACACCTGTTGTCCCAGCTACTTGAAAGACCGAGGCAGGAGAATCGCTTGACCTGGGGTGCGGAGGTCGCAGTGAGCCGAGATCACGCCTCTGCACTCCAGCCTTAGCAAGACTCCATCTCAAAAAAAAAAAAAATCTGAACTTCACTAGAATATAAACTCCAAGAGGCCAAGGTCTTTTGTTCATTTACATTTCCCACAGACTTCAAAACTAGCAGCACACTAAAAGCCTTCAGTAAATATTTGCAAGCTGTTGGCCAGACAGATAGGTAGAGGAAAAAAATGCAAATTAAAGAATCATCATTTTTTTACCCATCACAATGGCAATAATTAATGAGGCCGGTATATTCAATGCTGCAGAAGGTAAAATATTGTCTTTATTAAAATTAAAAACACATAAAGCCTTTGATTAAACAATTCTATTTAGAGGAATTTATTTTATAAAATAGAAACAGGAGAATTTCAAAACATGTAAGTACATGAAGATCTGAATTTTCTGCAATGACTTAAGCAGGCAAACAACCTGCATGACATCGACAAGTAAAGAGTTTATTAAATCATGGTGCATCAATAATGTGGAATACTGTATCACTAATTAAAAGGATGCAATAGCTGTCATTCTTGATGCTGAAGGATGTTCTGTGAAAAAAAGCAACTTGTGAAGTTTTTATTAGTATGTTTAACACGGGAAAAATAAAACCTAATATGAGTGCCTACAGAAATGAACATGGAGTAATATGTTGAAGAATACATATCAAACTTAACATTAGTTACACCTCAGGGTGATGGGATTAGAGAAGCAAGACGTTATTAAAGTTTTTTAAAACTCTCCATTGTTTGATTTAACAATGAGGATGACTTTCTTTTTAAAAATCAAATTATGTCTTTCAATTCTTTTCATTAGTAAGAAACACATAAACTGGTTTTTAAAGAGAGAAATGATCAGTTAATGAAAAAAATAGTTTATATTCACATGTCCTTTATAGAAACAATGCTTCTTACCAAATCAACTATATTAGAATGTAAGTGATAAATGTAAGCTGAGCACGCAGTTATTATAATTTCTACTTCATATGGATCAACTATAATGATTCTAACTAATGGAAAATTCTTCATATGTGAGATCTATAATAGTACCATTTCACTCTTTTCTGAGGTACCCCTTCAATTTGTATTCCCATAAGAGACTTCACAATTTTCTAATACCCAAATTTCAGTCAAAAAGTATAGGCAAGTAAAGTATGGGAGGACCAAAATGCTAACAATAATTAACACTAGTTGGCAGAATAATGGGCAGGTACTGTATCTTTTTGTAGTAAGTTTAAAACCATGAATTAAACATTCCATACGGTCCTTTTTTTTTTTTTTTTTTTTTGAAGACAAGGTCTCGCTGTCACACAGTTTGGAGCACAGTGGTGTGATTACAGTGCACTACAGCCTCAGCCTCCTGGGTTCAAGTGATCCTCCCATCTCAGCCTCCTTAGTAGCTGGGACTATAGTTATGGGCCATGACGCCCAGATAATTTTTGTATTTTGTGTACAGACAGGGTTTCGCCATGGTGCCCAGGCCGGTTTCAAACTCCTGGGCTCAAGTGATCTGCCCACCTCCACCTCCCCAAGTGCTGTTATTACAGGTGTGAGCCACCATGTCCAGCCCCGATATGGTCCTCTTTGTTGATTAACATGGAGCCTTGCACATAGTAAGCTCTATATACAAATGTAAATAGAAACAGTAACTTATCCACAGAAAGGCTAGGTCTTCAGTTGGCCTATTCAATTTCTCTTAAACATTTTGAATTCCTCAAAAAATAAATCTTGCACAATAAAATGTCTTTGTCACTTTAATTTTTGCACAGGAGGTAAAACAAAACTGGTGTCAAATAATATTACAGTGAAACACATATTCTTATACATAGTAAGAAATGACGCAACTTACTGTTTTATAGTTAAAATAATTTATATGTTATTTACTCAAAGCATACGTACTGTATAATCAAAGTTAAGACAGAAAGCATCAGGGATGGATAGTCAAGGATCTGGGATTCACAGTAATTTCAGACAGACTGGTGACTGGCCAATCCCTAAATTCCAGATTTCGATAATAGTGATCTGCTATACGGGATTAAAAATAATAAATATGTACCATATGCAGTATTACTTAGGAGATTATCCAGAAATGATACAAGAGGAAGCCCCTGACAGTGGGTCAAGCACTGGGTTCTCGTCTCATCTTGTCTCATTAGATGGTTACTAATAACCATCTGATCTTGGGCACATCATTCAATGCTCTGAGGCTCAATCTCTCTTCCTGAATCTGGGTCAGATCATCTTTAACACCCCTTTAAGGTGAAAATCTTCTGAGTTTTAGTATCTTCTTCAGTAAGGGAAGAAGAGAGGAAGAAAACAAAACCAAAACACAGAAGTGTTATTTGGTTTCACAGAAAGCTCAAAAACAAAATAATTAAGGTCTACTAGTCAAAATGTGGGATTCCAGAATTAAAAAACAAAATTCTTAAGATTTGTTTTATTACATATACTGATTCTTGTGATCTTTATTTGTTCAAAAGAAAAAAATTTTGTTGTCTGCATGAAGGGAAAAATGGGAATAACTAGCATCATTTGTAGAAAATAGATATTTGGACATTCTTAAAATTTCAGGTTACACATAAAGTAAAGTAAAACAAATAGAAAATATCCTAAAGATTATTAGTAAGTACTACTATATGTAAAATTGCAGTAATCACCTAATTATAAGAACTGAAAGTTAAAACGATTTCAAAGTAGTCTTTGACATTAGATAGAAACAATACAGAGAAAATACACTGTCCACTAGAGTGAGTGAGTGAGTGAGTGAGTACAAGAGAACTTTAAGAATTGAAGATTTGGTCAATGATGTGTCTCAATGATTACATACAAGCTTCAATAACAAATCACTAACCTCAAAATCTGGTACTAGTTATTTCTAAAATGATAATTATATCATCATCTAATTCAACCCTTATTTTTAAAGAAGAGTAGCAGCCAAAATGATTGATACAGGAATAGGGATATTATTGTAACCCGGAAAATAAACTTGAAGAAGGCAATTTCAACAAGAAAATACTGAAAAGCATTTCTATTTACAATGTAAAAATTAAAGGTCTGCTTATTCCAAATGCTCTATTTTGCTGGGAATCATACTAGTTGAGCTTTAAAACGACTGATTTATGGATGCCGAAAAGTAGTGATCATTTCTGTAGATTACAATCTCAGTGCTATAGAATCTAAAAGAAACCTTATTTACCAATAGAAATTAGTATGATGGCAGTATAACAAAGTGATTTTTGTGCTTTGTCCTCTTACTAGATAAATGACCCTGGGCAAGTTACTTCTCTAAATTGCAGTTTGCTTATCAGTAAAATCAGTTTGCTCAGAGATGTTCTTATATACACGTATTCTTTCATTTAAATCTCAGAATCTTTCATTTTGAAATTTAAATGAAAGAATATATATAAGACCATTAAAGAATTGTATTAAAAATTGTTACCTAAAATACTGTAAAGACATAAATATTTTAAATAATCAGGTACTTTCAACAATTCTAGTAACCATTGAGCCAAAAGAAGAAAAATGTGTTTATCTAAATTCCTATTATGAAGTTAGAAGTGTTATTCAGAAAACAGACTATTTGAGAATTTACTTTATCCTTTTTTTTTTTTTTTTTTTTTTTTTTTGAGACGGAGTCTCGCTCTGTCGCCCAGGCTGGAGTGCAGTGGCCGGATCTCAGCTCACTGCAAGCTCCGCCTCCCGGGTTCCCGCCATTCTCCTGCCTCAGCCTCCCAAGTAGCTGGGACTACAGGCGCCCACAACCGCGCCTGGCTAATTTTTTGTATTTTTAGTAGAGACGAGGTTTCACCGTGGTCTCGATCTCCTGACCTTGTGATCCGCCCGCCTCGGCCTCCCAAAGTGCTGGGATTACAGGCGTGAGCCACCGCGCCCGGCCCGAGAATTTACTTTATCCTTATTCTAATTAGTAATGCACAAAGTTAACACTTTCAACACTTACATAATATGGATTTTTATAGCAATGATATTTATATTGGTATGAACCTAGCCATAGCCTTTTTTTCAAGTCTCCTTGGCTTAAAGGCTACACAATTATTAATACAGTATGAGAAGAAAAGGTTGGCATACGAAGGCCAAAGAACAAAGCAAATTAACGTACACTAAAGATTAAACACAAGACTTATGAGCTTTAATTAACTGGATAGGATACTTTGCTAAAAATAGCATACAGCCCTAATCTTGATAGATATCTCTGGAAGAAGTAAAATACATTCCAAAACTACAAAAGCAGATTAAGTCACGATTCCAAAGAAGCTCACTATTTTTTTTTATTTTGGTAATCTTACTTGAAAATGAGATTTGTCAAACCCAGTGGGCTGTGTCAAGCTTATGTCACTATTATACATTTCCACCTACTATATTCCTTTAATTAGAAGCTAATTACATTTATCTATTTATTATATACCTTGGAATAGCAAATAATACATTTAGACTGAATCACCACCATTCAATGTAAAATCACGGGAAAGAGAATGTATAGTCCAGAAAACAGAATAGTCATGAAGAAAAACAGAACAATCTTCAAGTATTTGAAAGCATGTTGACAAATAATTCATTTTCCCCGCATATGCTACAAGGAGGTAGATTTTAATGCAACATAAAAAAGAATTTGTTCAGAATTGAAATGGCTTGTTTCTGGAAAATACTTTGCCAAACTGAAAGAATGCTAAAAATCCCTGCTCTTTCGATCCAGTGAACTTTAGAAATTTATTCCAAAGAAATCATTGCAGATGTGCTGAAACATAGATATAAAAGAATGCTGACACGGTTTATAGAAGGAGAAAAGGCTTACGGCAACCTAGGTATTGTTTAGCCATGAATAATTTTCAATTAATAATTTAAGACAATGAGAAAATGCTTAGGGTAAAATATAAGTTAGAAAAAACTATATAATGAATAGTGCCAATTTTGTTCTTCTCCCAAGAAAATATTTGTATACGTAAAAATAATTGGAAAAGTAACTGGAAGAAAAATCATAATTTAGCAGTTGATTATGTCTATGTGTAGTGGCACAGCAGGTAATTTTTGTTCTAAATTTTAATTCAGAGCAGATGGTACTACTTTAGTCAAGTCGAATAATCACCTATCAGGAATTTTATTAAAAAACTATGTGACTCCCAAGGTCTTTTCCAACTCAAAAATTCTACAACTGTAAGAAAACTTTCCACAACCAATTTAAAAATCAACAAGTCTCTCTGCCAAGACCAGAAAAACTAAAGTTAAATTTTCAAAGGAGGACTGACAGCCAAGAATGGCATTTATTTCAGAAGTAATATCAATATCCTCTGGCCAGTAGCTCTTTTCTTAGATAGAAAAATAGGCAATGAACCTAAATGAGCTGTGATTTAAAAAAAAAAAAAAAAAAAAAAAAAACAAGAATATACCTGCAATTGCCAAAACGAAGAAAAAGAAGGAAGAAGAGGAAGAGAAAAAGGAGAAAGGAACGAAGGCTTCTCCCTATTTTTGGCAGAAAGGCTGGTGCCTAGATGGCTAATAAAATCTTTAAGTGATTAATTACTATAATCATGAAAGCTACTTAACCTTTTCATTTAACTGGTAGGAACAGAAACTACAAGAATGGGGGTGGGGGAGCTTAAGAAAGTTTATCCTTTTTACAAAAGAGTATCTGATTATATCAATATGATTAATATCAGAATTAAGTGGTTCATGATAGGTAATTTTCAATTTTCTTCTAAAAAGATACCAAACCATGAAAAAAAAAATTATAAACCACTGATTCAATTCATAAAATGTTAAATATTATCACCACAAATCTCAAATATTCATCTATTTTGAGCTAAAAAGACAGTTTCATAAAATTATTATAGTATCATAGATTAGAATTCTGTAATTCAAAATTAAGAAAAATATTTTCCTTGTAATGACTGAAGAGAGCTATTTGTTATAAAAGGAAGAAACCAAAAAATGTCATAAACTTTTTACTAGCGGTAAATAGGAACGCAACATAATAACTATCTTCTAATAGGATATCATAACTAACATTTGGATGAGAATATAACCATAAAATTACAAGACAAAAAGAAAATAATTAAAAATCTAAAGTACAGATTACTTGAAACATCCAGAGAAATCAGTAAGACGTTTTAATTTCAGCTATTTAGTTACATCTGCATATATATGTATACACACATATGTGTATGTATATATATCATACCATCTTTATTGCTAATTGTATGACACAGAAGATAGTTTAAATGAAATACTTATGATAGTTTTTCTATATTTAGAATCTCATATGATGGGAAAAAATTGGAGGTTGTATAGAAAGATCAAGGGAACACAACTCCTTATGGAACCTGGTCAAGATACATAGTTTATTTTTCTTTCCTTTTTGGTTTTTAATAAAAAGTACTATAGACAAAAAGAAAAAAAAATCCTCAAGACCATGATTTTCTCACCAGTTATTATAAACAAGGAAAGATCTGTTTTCCCAAAATATCACAACTAAGACATAAATTTATTTTTAAAAAGGAAAGGAAGGAAAAGAGAAAGAGATTACCGTCCTTTTAGAATTAAATACTTACCCTTATTTTCATAGATTCACTTTATCAGAAAGATTTGGCAGAAACTAACACCGGAAATATACTCATGGTTTTCTAATTAACACACGAAAGAATATCCACTAAAAAATTTAAAGATAAACAATATGCCAAAACCAGTTCTAATATGATCAATGAATATGCTATATGTTGTAAAATTGCATGAAACCTGCTTTTTCTTATTTTCCTATTATGACTTAATACAGGAACCATTTTTGAGGCAATTTTACTTGACCACCACCCATCTCCTATTGTGACAAATGATTCAATACCCAGTATCTTCAACCATTTTTTAAATGCTGCAGTATTTAAGACTTACTACCTAGAGGAAGGTGTCAAAACATTACATAATTCAACATTTCTGTAACAGCTATTGTACTTGAAAATTAGTAGCCAAATTCTGAAAAACCTGTTCTCTGCTTAAAAAATAAAAAAAAACCCCAAAAAACTTCCATAAATCTTTTTCAAAATGGCATCTGAAAAATAAATACCCTCAAGAAGAGACTAATTCACATATGTTCTTAGAGGAAATAGCAGTATACAATATTTTATACATTTCAAAAGGGTATCATATTCTTCTGAGTGTTGCAACAGACTCCAGATCTGCAATCGTGCTGCAGTCATGAATAAACATATTCCTCTGAAGTTCTAAGTATGTGTGGCCATATCAAGGGCATGGAGCATGCATAACAGATTCGAAATGGATTTACATTACCTCCAACCTTAGGGCCACCTGCTGAACCAGGCTTCCTTGCACTGTTGACAGGATTTCCGGATGTTTTAGGTGCAGGAACCTTGAAGGCTGAAGCAGCTGATGACGGCCTATTTCCATCCACTGATTCTTCATCATCGAAGCTTTTATCTGCACAAAGCATTCGAAAAATGTATTTAAGAGAACTAAGCTTTGATCCATTTTCCCTAAAGCTAAAAAATAAAATAAAGCCATATATAAAATCATTACTTTGGTAAGATATATCATATACAATAAAGGTCCTTTGAATAAGCATTTATATATTGGCTAACACCATATAAAATAATCCTCTGTAATTCAAAATCAAAATGCATTATTTTCACACTTCTTACTTATACATATTAAGTCAAAACATAAAACAAAACATTAACTCTAAAGGTAGTAAAAGTATTTTTCATGTTTTTGCTACTCTGCATTTTCTGCCAGCTCCTCCCATAGTGTATCTTCTAGCATGCCCTGCCTTATTCCTTATACCCAGATGCTGCAACTTACAATCACAGATCCGTTTGCAAATCAGTCGCCTCATTCCTCTGAAAGCTCTTAATTTCCCTCACCCTAGGAGGCTCCCAATAGTTCACATGGCCAAATACAGTAAATTCGATACTAATCAAAGATTCTATCAAAAAAAGACAGAAACAACCACAGAACCACCACTGAGGTTTGTGCCGGCATTTTTCTTTCTCTTCCCTGCCCTAGGTGCTGCAACAGCCAATCAGCTACAAGGTGACATCATCTTATGGCAGCTACTGCCAGATGAAAGGTAAAAATTCTCCATGCATCTAAAAAATTCTCTATTAGCTATAATCTTTATTCTATATCAAAATTTCAAAGGCATTCAAAACTAAAGGTTTAGAAATCTATGTTTTTCTTATTTGACATGAAAATATATATAAATAGAAAATAAGGTTTTATGCAATATTCATTCTGCTGGGATGCTTATTGCATCAGTAAAGCATAGACTGCCACAGTGCTCATTACTGTGCATAATTAACTCTGTAATCTTAAAATCTGCTCTTTATTTAAGCCATAGAAACCAAACAAAACAATTTGTTCTCATAAATGATTCTACAAGGCTCCTTTCGGAATATGAATGACCACACTAGTATCATCTACTTATATGCAAATGAAACACCTCCCAGCATCCTCTCTCTCTCTCTCTCTCACACACACACACACACAGTGTATTCTACTCTCCTGAGAAGATGGTTTTCTCTAGGACCCTGCACAAATCAACCATGACAAACAACATGGGCGAGGCAGAGAAGCAGCTTTACCACACACTTCAGATGAATATGCCAGAATCTTTTCCTTTCAATGGACTTTCTTTACTTAAACAAATACCCAGTCACCTAGAATTAAATAATTCCTATAGAGATACTATTAAATATTTTTAAAGAAAAATAACTATTTTTAATATATAACTATTTAATATAACTATTAAATATATTTTAATGAAAATATGCCAAGAAAGTTTTAAGACTTTTATTTATTAAAAGAAAAAAGAATCAAATAGACACTCTAAAGCCACACACTCTATTTCAGAAAGTGTTTTTAAGTAATACAACTTGCAGGAAAAAATTATCTTCTACTCTTAAAAAATTGTTTTTTTAGCATAACACTATTAGGGAATCAGTTTGGATAAATTAATAAGCTTAAAACCTATGCAGTACATAGACTGCTTTGTTAAAAACACTAATACAAATCCAAATAAACTTTTTTGCTACTGTTATGTTAAAAAAAATGCAGTTAAGAAAGAGTAGACATACAAATCTACAGAAAGTTAAGCACTGAAACACAGAGTAGCCAGAAGTTCCCATGGAAACAGTATTCTGTTCCTACACACACACACACACAAGAATTGAAAAGAGTAAATATGTCCCTACCATTAAAAAAAAATTAACTCTTTTCTCAAACTACTGGGAAATTAATTTTTTAACTTTTTATCAAAATACAGCAAAGCATACAAATCATAAGTATATAGCTAATTAATTTTCACAAAATGATCATGCAGTATAACCAGTATCCAGATCCATAGATTATTACCAGCATCCTGTAAGTGCCCTCAAGACTCCTAAAAGTCTACATTTCCTACCAAAGCTAACTAGTCTTGAATTCTAACACCTGGTTTTGTTCATTTTTGAACATTATATAAAATGAATCATACAATATATATTCTGGTATCTAGCTTCTTTTTACTCAATGTTGGAAGATAATGTTTGGAAGATTCATTTTCATTGCTGATAGTTTTCTACTGTATGAAAGTACCACAATTTATTAATATCCATTCTACTACTGACAGACACGGGCTGTTCCAGTATGAGGTTATGGTAAAATGGTACTACTGAGAGGTAAGCAAACAAACTCAAGTCTAAAGATTTGAGCCTTACTGAGGAAGTAGTAAACATAATAATTTATTTTAGATTATAGTAAGTCAAAGATGCATAGTAATATCTACGGCACCAGTCCTCGAAATGGGGCCCCTATACCAGCAGCAAAATATCACCTGGCAATTTGTTAAAAATGCAAATTCTTGGTCCCCAACCCAACCTACTGAATCAGAAACTCTAGAGATGCAGCCTAGTAATCTGTGTGTCAACAAGTCCTTCTAGTCATTCTGATGCATGATTGAGTTTAAAAATCACTCCCCTAGGGGAGGGGATGGCATTCTTTTTCTATAAAGGACCACACAGCAAATATTTTAGGCTCTGTAAACCATACACATATGGCCTTTCCATCCAACTACTCAATTATGACATTATAGCACCAAAGCAGTTATATACACACAATATGTAAACAAATGGGTGTGGTTGTGTTTCAAGAAAATTTTATATACAAAAACAGGAGGGCAGATGGATTTGATCTGCAAGTAACAGTTTGCCAATCTCTGCTCTAGGCTAACTACTAAAGAAGAGTAAGTAGGCTGGGCGCAGTGGCTCACACCTGTAATCCCAGCACTTTGAGAGGCTGAGGCAGGTGGATTGCGAGGTCAGGAGATCGAGACCATCCTGGCTAACACGGTGAAACCCCGTCTCTACTAAAAATACAAAAAATTAGCCAGGCGTGGTGACGGGCACCTGTAGTCCCAGCTACTTGGGAGGCTGAGGCAGGAGAATGGCGTGAACCCGGGAGGCAGAGGTTGCAGTGAGCCTAGATCGCGCCACTGCATTCCAGCCTGGGCGACAGAGCGAGACTCCGTCTCAAAAAAAAAAAAAAGAAAAGAAAAGAAAAGAAAAGTATACACATAGAAGAAAAAGAAAATAAATTTAAAATATCTGATTAACTGAAGAGAGACAAAAAGAAAAATAAAACAAGCGGACATGATAGAAAATAAAATAGTAAATATAAAACCAAGTATATCAGTAATTCTCTTAAATATAAATGAACTAGTACAAGTGAAAAACCCAGACTGGATTTTTTTAAAACAGACTGCTTAAATGAGATATATTTTTACCTACAAGGTCACAAAAAGGTTAGGGGAAGATAGACCAGGGAAAACACAAATCAAAAGAAAGCTGGTGTAGCTACACTAATTTCAAACAAAGCAGCTTGAAAAAGCATTACTAGAGATAGAGATGTTTAACAATGAGAAAGAGGTTATTCCATGGGGAAAAAAAAATCAGAACCCTGAATATTTATGTACCCAGTAACACAGCTTCAAATATATAAAACAAAAACTGAACTAAAAAGAAAAATAAATAAAACTATAAACATAGGAAGAAATAAAATTTTACCCACTTCCAATAAGGTTATAGATTTTTTTTACTATTGGCTAAAAGAATCCATAAAACGAATTCATTATCATTAGCCCTAAAACTTAAAATTTGTTAAACATTTGTAAAGGGTTATGAATATTCTGGGCTTAAATTTTTTTCTAAATAACGATGAAATATCAAAACAAGTCTCGATTATTTTCTTCCTAGCAGCTATCACTTACTGAAATAACAGACACTGATTTTTATATGTGGATTGGAAGCTTCTTAAGGAGCAGAAACTTTGTCTTGTTTATGCTGCAACCCCATTACCTAGAACAGTCTAGGAATAATCGTCACAGCCAACTAACTCTTCCTGCTGCTTACCTTGTCCCTTAAAGTTTATTCTCAACATGGCATCCTGGGTTGAACAAAGTCATATCACACCACTGTTCAAATCCTCCTGTAACTACATAAAAAGGTCTACCAGAACTCTAAGATCTTAATTGTCACGCAGGTCTCTCCAACCTTATCTCCTACTTTTTTCTCTCTAATCCCCCCCACTAGCCTAGCCTCCCTCTAATGATTCATGGCAGAGCCTTTGCACTTGCTCCTTCTGCCTAGAATGCTTTTTTATCCACATCCATATTGTTCACTTACCATCTTCATGTCTTTATTCATCTGTTGCCTTCTCAATGAAGTTTTCTCTGGATACTAAAAATCACAAACTTCCCAATACCCTGGTACTCTGATGTATCCCTGCCTGTGTTATTTTTTCCTAGCACTTATCATCTATATATTTTACTTATTTTGCTTATCTGTGTCCTGCTACTGAAATATATGAGCTATAGGATTAAAAACTTTTGTCAGCTTTGCCCCTGTTATATCTTCAACATGTGAAACAATATCTAGAATGGCACACATTTCACAGTATGGAGACTTTCAGTCTCCAGTGAAAGCATTACTAAGTTATTTAAAGCAATATTACAAATGCAAATAATGATACACACTAAATAATGTAAATATTTTATACATAATAAAAGCAATAAATATTTTATAATATAGTAAAAAATACAAGGATAAAACCAGTACAGTGGAGCTAGTTCTATTCTGAAGGCCTTGTGGGGCAAAGGGAACAGAATTCAAAACCCACATTAGATGCAGTGTCTAACAGAGGACTCTTCCCCAAAAAGCTGGTATACCAAACAACTATACCCTCGAGGTTAAAGTAAATCACAAATAAGATCTTAATTTTCCTACGGTCAATTCCTTTCAAGCTCTTCTTGAAAGAGAATAACAGAGAAGTGAATCAAATAGAGTGCTTCATTAAGGTCAACTGCTTGGGCGGTCCAGACACTCAAGACCTTAAACTCTGTGGGCTCAGACAGGTAGTACTTCCAACCAACAGCCAAACAAAACGCAAACTTTCCCTGGGAAGTGTCTGGCCTCAAATTATTCCCACAAATAATTTCCCAAAAGGCACCAAGTACAACAGGAATCAAGAAATCATGAGCCAAGAACAATATAAAAAGAAAGACAATAAGAAAAGACCCACTTAAAATCCTAGAGTTATCGGACATGGACTATGCAATAACTAAGCAAACTTGACTTTGGGAATTGAAAAATTATTAAAAGTGACATAGATTTTTTAAATAACCAAATGCAATTTCTACAAATAAAAATATAGTAACTGAAATTTAAATTCAGTGGGCAGGCATAACAGTAGCTTAGACACAACTCAAAGGATCATTAGTGAATTGAAAGACAAATCAGAAGATATTATTTAGGATACATATAGTAGGTGCTATAATACTGAATAAACAAAAGAAGAATCAAACACAAAAAGCAAACTACAAATTATGATTATGTTGACACTTTTGTTCTTGCTCCAAAGTTTCAAAAAGAGAGTGGTATGGTTGGGTGCAGAAACTGAACAAGATAAGCATATTAAAATATATTGAAGGATAGAAATTATTAAAGTGAGCAGGCTGCAGTGGTTTTCTATATAATGGAAATGGGAAAGAAGGAAAGAAAATGGAGAAAAGGAAGAAATAGAAATAGAGAAGGAAGAGATGGAAATGAAGGAGGAAGAGATGGAAATGGAGGAGGCAGGAGATGGAGAAGAGATGAAATACAGGAGGAGGAAATGGAGAACAATGGAAGAGATGGAGGGGAAGAGGAGGTGGATGGAGGGGAAGAGGAGGTGGATGGAGGAAGCGATTAAAAATAGAGCAGGAAAAAGAGGAGGAAGAGACTGAAGGAAAGAAGGAGTAGAAGAAGGGAGAAGGGGAGAAGGAAAAAGAAGACCAAGTTAAGGTAAGGTTTTACCTTTTGTTGCCTCAAGTAACACTTGGAAACTGTCCCCAGCAAGCACTGAAACACTATAGGCCCACAATGAAGTATCTGCATGCCTGAAAGTCAAAAAGCTCTGAAAACCCAGCTTTTGTCTTTTAAACTCATTTGGTAGCATAAAACTGATCTGAACTCAGCTTATGACAAAACATGATGTGAACTGACATGAAGCTATTTATGTGTATTCTACTCAGTATGAACTCACATACATTTAATGGCAAAAACATGGCTGGGCGTGGTGGCTCACGTCTGTAATCCCAGCACTTTGGGAGGCCAAGGTGGGTGGATCATTTGAAGCCAGCAGTTTGAGACCAGCCTGGCCAACATGGCGAAACTTCATCTCTACAAAAAACACAAAAATTAGCCAGTTGTGGTGGTGCATGCCTGTAATCCCAGCTACCTGGGAGGCTGAGGCAGGAGAATCCCTTGAACCCAGGAGGCAGAGGCTGCAGTGAGCCAAGATCGCGCCACTGCACTTCAGCCTGGGCAACAGAGTGAGATCCTGTCTCAAAAAAAAAAAAAAACCCAAAAAACATTAATGTGCTTAATTATAGGGTACTGCCCCAAGCCCAGCAGAAACAGTTACATAATGCACGGGGTATGACCTTGTTAATTTTCTAAAATCTAATACATTCTGAATTCCAAAACACAAGTGGACCCCAAGGTTTCAGATAAGGGTCTGTGAATTTATATTAATCATGCCTTGTCCCTTTTTTCTTTTTCTCACTTCAGGAAAGCCATGTATTGAAATGGCTTTCTAAACTTTCCACCTCACTTTTTTTTTTTTGAGACAGAGTTTTGTTATTGTCACCCAGGCTGGAGTGCAATGGTGTGATCTTGGCTCACTGCAACCTCTGCCTCCCAGATTCAAGCGATTCTACTGCTTCAGCCTCCTAAGTAGCTGGGATTACAGGCATGCACCACCACATCCAGCTAATTCTGTCTTTTTAGTAGAGATGGGGTTTCACCATGTTGGCCAGGCTGGTTTCAAACTCCTGACCTCAGATGATCTGCCCGCCTTGGCCTCCCAAAGTGCTGGGATTACTGGCATGAGCCACCACGCCCGGCCTCCACTTCACTTTTATGGGTACGTGTATTCCAAAACCCGAAACTTCTGCTTCTCAAATTCATATAAAAGATGAAAAACTGCTCCATTTTACATGGCAAATAAAAGAGCAAGCCAAAATTTATACCACATCTCATAGAAAAAAAAAATACATCTTGTGTGAATTTTCTTCAGCGAAACAAACAGTTCAGTAAGAAGAACCCCCAACACCATGAATTTTCATGCATAAAATATGCTCCGATTCACATTAAGTAGTTTCTTATACCAAAGTTCCTCTTTTCCCTTGAAGTTGTATCCTTCCTTATTCTAATTAAAACAATGAACAACAAGACGTGGGATTTCTAAACTGTTTTACACTCTTGCATATCCAGCAGTGACTATGGTTATATCTAACAGCTAAATTACAAACTGAGATTAGGAAACAATAATCCCTATAAACTATTATACCACAGATGCCTCGGAAAACTCAAATTTCAGCTGTCTACACTTTCCACACTGTGCTTTTGCAATGGGAAGCTCTCCTTGGCTTTTCTCTAATCTCACAGGTACCTCAAGCTAAGTCTCTTCTGCTGGCTGTTCTTTCTCTACTCAACAATAAAATGTTGAATATTCTCCTTTTCTCCAGACTACACACTCTCTAAATGACCTCACTTATTCTCAATGGTTTTAAATACCTTCTATATGCTGACAGCTCTCAAATGTTTGTCTCTAGCCTAGACCATCTCTGAGTTCCAGACCTATACATCCAATTGCCTACTAGATATCCACCCCCATGGGTATCTCCAAGTCACTCTAATTTCATATAGATACGTAACACCAACATCATCCAAAACTGATCTCCCCAAGTCCTCCCCAATCCCAGTAAATAATGTCACCATCTATTCAGCTGCTCAAGCTCATAATGTTGTAACCCACCTCAAGTTTTCCTTTGACCCACAGTGTTCATCTACCAACAGTTCTCGTGCTTAAATCCACCTACTTCTCTTTACCTCTGCTGCCACTCCTAATCTAAGGCCACACCAGTATTGTCTTTGCCTATATTACTACCACAGTCTATTAACTGGTCTCCTTGCTTCTATTTTTGACTTCCTTCCAAATCACAAAGTAGATAATATAATCCTCTAAAAAAGCAATTGGGATCAATGCCTGCCAAAATCACTAAATGAAAGGCTGAGGGGGAACTGTATAAAGGATGGATCAGGCTGGTAACACCTAAACTCACAGTTCAATATTAGCATCACAAAGAAAGACAATCAGACAGTGTATGCCTTCTGACAGAAATCCAAAATACCACACGTGAGATTTGATTCTGATCAAGTCACTAGAAAAATTTTCAATTTTGAGGAAATACAGGAGATAAACATTAAAAAGCAGAAATATAAAAGCACCATACAACACAATAAAAAAATCTAGTGTGCAGGAAGACTATTTAACACATTTTTTTCTTCAATAAATAAATGGTGGCCGGGCGCGGTGGCTCAAGCCTATAATCCCAGCACTTTGGGAGGCCGAGATGGGCGGATCACGAGGTCAGGAGATCGAGACCATGCTGGCTAACACAGTGAAACCTCGTCTACTAAAAAAATACAAAAAATTAGCCGGGCGAGGTGGCGGGCGCCTGTAGTCCCAGCTACTCGGGAGGCTGAGGCAGGAGAATGGCGTGAACCCAGGAGGCGGAGCTTGCAGTGAGCTGAGATCCGGCCACTGCACTCCAGCCTGGGCCACAGAGTGAGACTCCGTCTCAAAAATAAATAAATAAATAAATAAATGGCAAGAGGAGAAAAAAGTGAGATAAATCCTATAGATGAATAGAGCCTTAAGAGGTACCTCAACCAATTGCAATGGTAAACCTTCTTCAAACACTGATTCAAAACAAACTGTAAAAAGATGTTTATAAAACAATTGAGAAAATGTGAACATATTATTTGACACTAAGGGTTAAACTTTTAGGTGTGACAATGGTATTGTAACTGTCTTTCTGAAAGACACTTTATTTGACATACATGATGAGTACCATGTGTACATACACACACATCTCAGTCCAGCAGAATACTACGGCTGGGAAAAGATAGGGTAGGGATATAGATGAATAAATACTAGTCATGTATTGATAATTTCTTGAAACTGGATGATGAGTAGTAATGGAAGTTCATTATAATACTCTCTATTTCTGGGTATGTTTGAAATGCTTCATTAAAAAATTATAATAATTTTAACCACTTTACTCCCTTGTTTAAAATCCTGCAGTGGAATCCCAACAAAATAACTCAAAAAGGTAAAGAAAATGAGATGAAGGTGGAATATGTGAAATCAGCATCTAAAAGATCACAATGAATTCTTAAAAGATGCAAATAAAAAGAATGCACATTCCTTTTGCTCTGAACTGTCAGAAAAAAAAAAAAAGAAAAAAAAAAAGAACGAACAGCTACTGAAGAATAACACCATTAACACCACAGTACAGCCACAACTTGTGATTCTCAGAAGCTAAAATAAGAGAGAAGTGACTATTTCTAAGCCAGAAAGTACAGGGATGAGCACAAGGAGCAACGGAAAATCTATGGAATGGTTTTATTAAACTCTTTCTCATTCCCGATTCAGGGAGCACAACATTTTACACACAAATGTGCACATGTGTGCACACACACACACAGGATTTTGTGGAAATGGAACCATGGAAAAAGGAAAAAGCAAGTTCTTAGACACGTTTAAACTTTTGTTTGTCAAAGTTAAAATTTAATAGAAGGATTGGGTAAGAAAGTGAAGGATATCTCCCAGAATATAGGATAAGAGAAAGACATAAAACTGGAAAGTGAAGACAAAACATAAAAGACAGAAGATCAACCCAGAAAATTCAATATCTGAATAATAGGTAAGAAAAGACTAAACTAATAAAGGGGAAAACTTACGAAAAAATAATAGGAGAAAGCTTCCCACAGCTAAAGAAAATCACAAGCTTTCAGAAGTAAAAGAATCAAATAGTAAAAATTTAAAACATCTTCAATTTAAACTAAAATGAAAAACTTTAGTAAAATTACTAGAAATTGAAAATTCAAGCACTTCAAAAATAAGACAATTGGCTATATTGTAATATTCACATGAAGATGCAGTATTCTCAGTAGCACAACCTTAGTTAACTATTTATTTATAAGAAAGTCAGTTCTATACAAAGCAGAATAGAGGCCAAGATATTTGATAAAGTATCTTGAAATTTCTAGGTAGATATAACTGACTAGTTAAAAATATATTTGAAGACTTTTGCCCTTTTATTTAAATGGGGTCCTTTAAAAATTCAAGACTTTGAACAGTCCAATGAAGTAAAGAGACAATCACAATTTAAACCATTATTTGGTATTAATGAAATTAAATAACACATGCCATAATGGCCATAATATCAAACTAAATAACAAATGAGGCTCAGAATAAGGTTTACTTAGAACCTTTACAAAATTTAGTCATTTCAAGTACTTAAATTTTCAAGACAGTTTAGAGTATTGCAGCTGTAAGAACATCAATTGTACTATTCTATATGTACAAAGAAAATATGTAAACCTTTTCTTGAAGATTCAAGTTTATTAGCAACACCAGGTTTGAGGATATGTTACTATTGGTGCCCAACCTCCTGGATCCAAGGGGTTAAATGAGACTGCCTTAGAAGGATACTATTTATTCAAAGGTAAAGTATATGCACTTAGATGCCCTTAACACAGACCTAAAACACAGGATGGTTGTACAACACCTTCAATAGCTACAGCAGGAAGGTACTATAGGGTGGCTTTATTTTAGTCATTGTCTATTTTCAATCTTAGTGCCTGCTACTTACTGCCTGTATTACTGCTAATGCCCAGTCTTCTGTCCCTTGTAATTTACTTTTTTACCTTACAGACTTCTTTTCCTTCTATCAGTGTTCCTACAAGAAAAGTTAGCCTTCCTGCCAGTAAGTCAAATGGTTGCTTTCTGTCATTAATTTAAATTACCCAGTCCTAGTGTATCACAAAGAATATTCAACAGCATAGAAGAGAGGTCTATTTAGTATTAATTTCTTGTTATTGTCCTATAAACAATTGTAGATCAAGTTATATATATATACACACACACACACACCAAGTTATATATATGTGTGTGTGTATATATATACACCAAGCTATAGATATGTATACAAATCAAGTTATATATATGTGTGTGTGTATATATATACACACCAAGTTATATATTAGTTCGATGCAGTCCCAGAAGGCTGGTCTCTAGAAAGTCATGGTTATATCATCGCTTGTACATAGATTTTTTAAAACTCATTTTTGGAATAACAGATTGTGTTGAAATGTTAAAAGTTTAGAAACAATCTATTTACAACAAAACCTTACTTCTTTCCAGCCACTCTGCAGCATAACAACAAAAGGCCAAATTCCTCTTGCCTGCTTTTTGAGGCAGACTGCAGGGCTCAGCACCACATAATAATCCTACAGGTTTTTAACTCTATCTGGTTTGACTGACCAGAGCTACTGCATGATTATATGACTGCTTGGTTTAATACTCATGGGTAAGGGTGAGGACAACTAAATTGAAAAGCCCCCCAAACCCACCCCCTATTCTTAAGTGAAAGCCATTATAGTGCTTCACAAATCCAAGTTTGCCTAGAAATAAAACTGCTAATGAAATCTTTCACATGGTCTTGAAGTTAAGCTTACATCACATATTCAATAGATAATAGATTAATAACTGGAATATATAAAAAGCAAGTATAAACAAACAACAACCAAAAAGTTGGCTACGATGCTGAAAGGCATCTACCGAAAAGGAAATATAAATAACCAAACATATGAAGATGATCAATCTTATCAGAAAGCACAGATGTTTATATAGGGCGAGATATTTTTCAACCATCTGACAGGCAAATTTTAATAATAACCAGAACTGAAAAGAATGTAGGACAGCAGGCACTACTGGTGGGAGTGCATGTGTGGCTTTAGCCTCTTTTGGAGCAAATTGGCTATACCTAACACAATTCTAAAATGAATGAAAACTTTGATTCAGAAATTCCACGTCCAGACTATTTTAAGAAATATATATGTGTGTGTGTGTATACACAAACACATGTGGTTTGTACAAAGGTGCTTATTTCAGAACCATTTAGAAAAATTATATATAGTAAATAAATTTCCATAGAAGACAAAATGGTTATAATATGTCCATACTATAGAATATTACGAACCATTTTAAAAAATGATGCAGAATAACACAATGGTATTTTTTAAAAAGCTCCATCCCATACTGAGTAAACACAGCAAACGGCAAAATTACATTCAGAATGGTATCATTTATGTAAACATAGTCAAAGCAAAACCATATACTTTGATACTTAATATGTACGTAAAGGCACAGTAACAGGTAGAAAAAGACATGCTCCATATTAATAAAAGTGTTCTCCTCTATTTATACCTGGGATCAGGTCTTGAAGGTGGTTTTGAAGAGATTTTTGCTTTATTTTCATTGCTTGAATTTTGAAAGGGCAATGACATTGTATATTAAGTTCATAATTAAAATAAAAAACATCAGGTAGGGGCACTATAATCCATTTGTTTTATATGTTCCTGTTTTATATGTTTACATGACTCTGGTATAGTGTATGTGCATTGGATGTGACAAAGACTAATATGCAGGAGTATATATCAAACTGTTAAGAACTATATAAATTCCAAGATAGCCTATTACTATATACATATCTTTATTGTTTAAATTTTTTATAAAGGTATCATTTTTATAGAAGAGAATTAGCTGAAATGTTATCCTCTCATCTTCGTCAGAGGTTACTTTTTAAAAAAATAATCAATATATTCCTAAACAGTCCAAATGTTATGTATTATCTAAAAAAAGAAAAACAAAGTAAACATAAAACTATAACCATTGAACCTAAAATGTTTAAGAAAGAAAATAAAATCTGGATATGGCCTACACCAAATGCAACATTTAGAGTTATCTACAAATTAGGTTTTTTTTTTTTAAAAAAGGGAGAAACTTGGCAATGCCCTTAAGTATATGAGAACTTATTTGTTAATCCTGCTTTTGTCTTAAAAATTGATAGCTGAAAAACTGTTTTCTCATTTATTTCCATAAGATCATATAAAATGGTTACATAAATTCTTTGAATAAATCATGACGATATGCCAAACCAAATTTTCTATCAGATTTCCATTTAAATGTACATTAATAGTTTAAATGACTGTCTACCAATACCATCATTTTGATACATTTGTATCCTATCCCTCATAGCCCCTAGGGGAATTACTTTTTAGAAGAGTTCACTACATACATAGTCAAAGAAGGCTGAAACCACTAAGAGTTACAACCTCCAGATAAGGACCAGTCTTCCTTAAGAACCTAGCAAAAAAACACTCAAAACATTTTTGAGGAACCTCAGATTTCCCTTCATACATATCTGTGATGTTGATGTGATTATAAAGTATATCTCTAGGCCTCATAACAGAAAAAGGTGTAACGGAAAAAGAAAAAAAGCTCAAGTATTAAGTGTTATAATGGAAAATACCAAATGCACATTTGGGACCCTAGATTTGGTTCTGGTTTGCTTTCTGTGCCTGGATCTGGGACATATTGTCTCAGCAGGTCTCAGTTTCCCAATCTGTAAGATGGAAATACCAAAATACTCTGAACACTTCATAGAGTTGTTCATACCTGAGGAGTTAATATATATCAAGTATACAAAAGTGCTTTGGAGAACTATTAGGCATTATAGAAATAATGTGTTTTTAAAATTATTCTTACCAAACTGAAACACTGGCAAAAATCTATTTTTAATCAAATTACACCTTGTGCATCTTAAAAGGTTAAATATTTTCTAGAAAAGTGTTTACTAGGGACACTGACAATTAACAATCATATGAATTAAAATAATGCCCATAGCAAGCCATTTTGCTTCCTTAAATATTTTACTTCCACATAATTCTACTTGTATCAAATATAACAGGAAGGATATCAAGCTAGCTAATCAAATCCTCCTGCCAAAATCTGTCATTCCTCCAAAGGCAGTGTTCTTCCTCTAAGCTTCTGCACATATTCCACGCTTCTTTGAATATCCCTTCGTATCTACCACCAAGACTGAAGCTTGCTTGGGTTACAAGGTAAATTGTCACCTTATACTTGCCAGATCCCACACAGATACATCAAGTAAAAAAAGACATCAAATGACATGCACACACATGCATAAATGCACACACAAGTGTACACACACACACAAACACACAAGTGTCCTTCATTCTTTAGGGAGAAATGTATTTCTTACACAGCAAATGATCGTCACCTTAAAAGGAAGTGTATAACACAAGCAAAAGAAGAAAAATAAATCTTACTCACCATCTCCCATAGCCATTAGATGGTCCAGGGAGCTCTCTCAAATCAAGAGGTCAAATAGCACAGCAAATAAGTACAGCTCAGTGCCTGCGCCACTGGGCTCGGCCTGCAGCCTGCAGACACCCGGAGCACTGTGTGACCCAGGCCTCGCTGCAGCTCTGCACCGCAATAGCCAACAGCTGCTACTCCACTTCAAAATAAAAGTCTGGGGTCTTGCTGAAAACCCTCGTTTATTTAGCAGAGCCTAGAAGGACTTGATTAAGATTATTCTTTAGCTGCACATATGCTGTTGGATACAGGTTATGATGTTTCTCCTTGTACTGGCTGCCTGAAATTTAATCTAAGAAAAGCTCTGAGAGCCAATAAATGCCATCCCGCTGGGGGACTTTTAATGCAATCATCAAAACACAAGGCATGTGTTCAGCAATCATTTTCTGCTTCCCTAAAGATATCCATGTAATCAGTAGCAATCACATGATCTGATGGATTAACTGATTTGCGCCTTTTTAAAAAGGTTTTCATCCTTTTGTCGTTACCTTTTAATATTTACAACAGAAGACAGCTAGAAGTGCACAAACAGGAATAGCCCAGTTTCCATGATTAACTGCTCTCATTATGCAGGAAGCATTTCTGGCTGCCGTAAACAAATCACGTCAAAGGCAGCCCATCAAAGGCTGCTCTGTGTGCGGACAGCAGGGCCACACGGAACAAAGCTTGCTTCTGGTGGAGACAGAACCTAGCCAATGCGCAGCTGCAGGGGCGCAGAGCACCCTCTATCCAAGCTGCAGAACCATCAGCACATTGTCAAGCTCTGAAGGAAGGTCCTGGAGCTCATGGTCACAAACAGATACATTTTATAAATCAACCAAAGAAAAGAGCTGCTTTTCTTTTCACTAAAGGGTATGTTATAAAAACATACAAAACTAGATTGGAAGTTATCTTGTTGACTCATAGAAGCCAAATATTAAGGTAATTTCAAAGCCTCATTTCCAGGCTTTATTTTATTGCCAGCCTCCAAGAACAATTCTTTTCCTAGCAACTGTTTCAAACAGAGAAGCCAGAAAATACTTTACAAGGACTGCATGGCCAAGACTGTATTAGGTCCTACACACACACTCGACAAATAATAATTATGCATAGTTTTTTTCACGGTGAAAGAGAAAAGGATTTGCAATTACAGCCACCAACACTGTTAGTGTTTACATCCTTGGTTTGTGCAGGAGACTGTCTGGAAAGCTCCGTAACGACACCACAGTCTGCCATAATTGCAGGGGACCTCCAACTTTCAGTCTTTTCTTTCCTACAGGGCTGGTGTTCCCTCCTTCTAGTCACAATCTGACAGATTTTAAGTCCGGTTTTCTTCTAATAGCAGAGCTAATTCTACTGCACTTAGGGACTCTGCCTAACTTTTAAATGACAAGTTGAGTTCAAAAAACCATCAAATACTCTATAGCTCACTTATGACTGTTCGGATGACAACTGTTAGCTATAAAAAAGTTGTAGCACCTTTACAACAAATCCTTTGGCTTCTTGTATTTAGTAAAATGATTTTTTTCATCATAAAACACTCTAAATCAATATGCTGTAAGATGTGTGATGTTTCATTATTATGGTTTCAGGCAAAGACACACCAAAAAATTTTGTTTACCATAATAGTTTCTGGTCACAGAATATCAAGTGGAACAAATTTGAATTGCGTGCCATGTTTGGACCCAAAATAATTTATTTTGCATAAATAACACCAAGTGAGGGAGAGAAAAGGTAGTATCTTCAACAGCTCTTTGTGTGCATGAACTATTTCCACAAGATTTCATGCTGAGCTTTTACTCTCTCCTAAAATGTTTTCTGTTTCTATCACTTTATTTACAGTTTTAGTTTTAGTGTGCAATAAAAATGAATCAACAAAGGCCTGAAAATTTTGTGGGGAAAAATTGTGCAGAAATAAAGAAGAAGTTGAATTAAACTCCATGATATTACTTTACGTACAACTTCCCTTCAAATTGTTACTTATAAAAATTTGTTTTCAGTACTCAATTGATATATTTTTCTACCTGGGAAAACAACTCAAGTATCATGGGCTGGGATAAAACACACCATAATTTTTCTCATCAATACTGGTGAAAATAATTTTTTCATCTAATGGTCTTTCACTTGGCACAGGGTATTTATGAATAATTTAAACTCATTAAACAAGGCGTAGTTATATTTTCTCCATTACCAACTGTAACCACATTGTATATACTTGTTTATGATCTATCTCTATCACTAGATTACAGGTTCCTTAAGGGGAGAAATTTCATTATCTTCTTCCTGTTGTGACATGATCTAATTTACATTTTAAGAAGATCCCTATGATTTCTCAGTAGCAAATGGATTCCTGGGGGCAAACATGGAACAGAAGTCTACAGAAGTAGTCCAGGCAAAAGCTAAAGGAGATTTAGAGAGGATATTAGCAGCGGAGATAGAAAAAAATAAGCAAATTTGGAATATGTTAGTATTTCAGAAGTAGAAATGTTTGATCAGTTAGAATAGGAAATCAAGTCAGGTTTCTAGCTTGAGCTGATGATGGTGCCACTGACTAAAATGGCTAAGACTGGAGAAGGAACAGATCTGAGGGGCAAGAAAAGATAACAGGTTTCATTTTTGGACATAGTAAGTTAAAATGCCTATTAGGCAGCCAAATGGGAATGTCATCAAGGCCACAGGCTACTAAGTCTAGACCTAACCCAAAGGAGAGATGAATGATGGCTGGAACTACATATTGGGAATCATTAGCAAAGAGTTATCATGTAAAGCCTTTGGGCCGGGTTGGATCACTAAGAAAGAGAATAAAAACAGGGAAGAGGAGGCCTGGGCCCTGGGATTTTCCAACATGATAAATAGGTTTCCTTCTTCTAGCATCTTCTTGTTAATTAATTCATTAAGGAATTTTTCAATAACAGCATATTATCATCAAAAACATTATGACCAATATAGACTTTAACTTTCACATTTGACCATAGTTGCAATATTCAGACTGTAATTGTCAATGCAAACAATTTTTGAAGTCTTCTTCTTCAAAAAAATAAACGCTAGAGACTAACTCTGAACCTCCCTGTTTATGGAGTGATAAACAATAGAAAAAGGAATGGGAACTAAAGAATAAGAAACAAAAAAGCTCTATTTTGAAGGTAACAGAAAAATGTCACAAAATACAAGAATAACAGTGCTTTTGAAATAAACCACACCCAAACAATGAATACCTCAGATTTTAAAAGTATTCTACTTTTTTTTCCTTAGAGTTGTAACTACTTAGTCTGAAATACACAAACGATCATGTTATGAAAACACACAAGTTCAAGGATCTTGTCTAATCTCTTCCTACTGTTTCTGGTTTCTTTAGAAATTGACAGAGGTAACTGCTAGAAAAATAAGGAGAAGGTACTTAAAACACTTTCTATTCAGAGAAGTGAAGTGAGAATCTTCTGGCATTCAAGGTGAGGACTGGTAGCACTGAAGTCAATTTATGCTTCTGGAACTAAGTTTAGATGTGGGTAAACACATTCTTTCTAACACTCACTTACTCCTTCTGACTTCCTGTAACACATCCTCAGTCTTGGTTTAACCCAAAGAATAGTAACTAAATTTTATGAGTAACTAGTTTTCCTATTATTTGACTATAAATTCACACACCAAATTTTTACTCCAACATCATTTATATTACTAAATTAACCACACTCTCTTTAATATGAAACTACTAGGTGGAAAAACAACCTATATTATCTTTGGAAACAGAATACATTTGTTACATATATGGCTAATTAATATTTAAAGTCTCAAGTGTAAGCAAATGCTACCCAACAAAGCTAAACATGACTTATCAACTTTACAAAAAGGAGAGGAACCACAAAAATCAAGTCAATACCAGATATTAACTCCAAACGTCCCTGAATTCCAACATGGTCTCATTCTACTTAAGAAGCCCAAGGTGATTATGCTAGTGAAGTTCCTGTGTATGAGTCTCTTGATCAGTATCATCCCAGATAGTCTATATACAGAACCCATCAACCCCACAATTTCTGTTAAAGACAACTAAATAAAACAATTATTCCAGGTATAAAAACACATTTTATGCATAGAAAATGGAGGGCACGAAGGTCATCATACCTCGACCCAGAAGACACAAAAAATAAGGCAGTATCACCAAAAAAAAAAAAAAGAACAGTATCATTTTACACAACTGACCCACTATTAAATTTTCACTCACTCCAAAAGAATCAGAGGATGGATAATTGTCAGCAGGATGTAAATATTTTGTTATTATATCTCAACTAAGTTTTCAGGCCACAAAATCAACTCTTTTGAATCAGTAATATACATTTTAGTGCCTAAAACTTTGCTAAATAGTCTTAGAAATATTTGAGAGCTTAATTACTCTTACCTTTGCAGACACTCAAAATCATACCGCCTGAACTTTGCACTTCATCAAATTTGGCAAATATCATTTCTAATCTGGGAATAAAGAATAAATTGTGTTTGTTTGATTTTTTTTTAACATATAGATAAAATAGAAACAATTTCTTTCACCATTCCCTTAGAAAAAACAATTGTAGGGATTCAGCTAGTTTTCTATACAACTCTCTTTCACAATTAAATCACTGAAAAAAGACACAAAACCCATCTCTCTTCAGTTGAAAGAAGTCAAATATAGCTAGGACTACACATTTGCAGGTATGTTTGTGAAAAGACAATTTTTACACAAAGCAGTTTCTCATGTTTCATCATAAAATCAATTCTCCAAATCCATCAAAAATATTCTAGTTTCAACCTCATAATAAGTCTACTCAGTCACCAAGACATCTTTTAAAGGCACATAAAAATCATGCCAAAGTAACTTAAGGCAAACAAAAACAACAAAATATCAAATATCAAAAACTAAAGAGATGGCTAATATCACTGATAATCCAATGCTTTCCCTGTTTCACATGACTATTTTCATACAACACCAATTCCACTGGTGCTTCTAATTTTATATTCAGGATAATTACTTTCTGCACTTCTGCTATCACTTTTCTTAGTTAAAAATGTGTTTATTACAAAAGTGATGTACATTCATTATAAAAGAAAATTAGGAAATATAAACAGGAACAAAGAAAAAAACCACATTTCTATCACTCACAGAATATATTAACTGTATCCTTTCTGATACTTTTATATTCATATACAAATTTCCTTCAGAGTGAAATGGGATAACACTGATAGCCCTTTTTTTTTTGTTTGCTTTTCTTTCCCTTTCCAATATATTGTGCTATGACTCATTCTTAAATTTGTGACTTAGAGAACTGGGGAAGGGAGGAGGGTCACTGTCATATTGCCTTTAGTTGCCAAATGTTCTTCACTGACTTACCCATATATATCTGTCACAATTTCATTTCCTAAAACCTTACTTAAGCCTTGGTCCTCATTGTGGTCATTTCTTACCAGTAAATTAAAGATACAGGTACTTTTTGAAATAAATCATTGGCTTATTTCAGTAAGGACTAACTAAAAAATTTTTTTAGTTGAAATCTCCTCTAAGAATTCATTATAATAGGATTTCTAAACCTTAACATCACCTCCTACTTCCAGTAAATTCAACAAATACAACTATTTACATATCTGAAAGCATTTCACTTCAAAGACACAGGTCTCTTTATCCTACAGAGTAGTATATTCTGGAGGGTTGGACAGACACCAAGCAGGTTGCCCACACACAATAGGTGGACATGAGATAGAAGGAAGCATTGGAATTGGAGGCTGGAACCTCAGAAAGGAGGCCGGGCATGGTGGCTCATGCCTATAATCCCAGCACTTTGGGAGGCCAACCAGGGCAGATCACCTGAGCTCAGGAGTTCAAGACTAGCCTGGCCAACATGGCAAATCACACATCCCTAGTAAAAATACAAAAATCAGCTGGGTGTGGTGGCACATATCTACAGTACCAGCTACTAGGGAGGCTGAGGCACAAGAATCACTTGAACCTGGGAGACGCAAGTTGCAGTGAGCCAAGATCCTGACACTGCAAACTCCAGCCTGGGTGATGGAGCGAGATTTTGTCTCAGAAAAAAAAAAAAAAAAGGAAAGAAAGGAGAGGATTTCGGAGTGCTGTCTGAGAAAAAGCAGAACAAGACATGAAGGGGCATAACATTTGGCTATAGAATAGAAGAACAGGAGTAGAAAATTTAGGACAGAAAGCTGAGAAGTGGGCTGGCAAGGAATTAAGGTAAGGCAGGTAATACATGGAGACAGGAATCTAGATGTAAGCAGCTTTAGTGGAAGAGGGGTCAAATGAAATAGTAGGCAAATATAGTAAGAATATGGGAGAGAGGAGGGGAGGGGAAAGGAAGAAGGGGTCAGAGTAGAAGGTATCACCCAAAGGTCTTTTGGGACTGGGTTGGGCTAAGATAGACACAGAGAGGAGATGATTACCTCACAGCATTAACCTTGCTGCCAGTTCTTCAGTTACTCTATACACTCTTCCTATGACTGTTGTACTCTCCTCAGTCACTCTTTCCTTCTAATGCTTCTCACTTTACCAACTTTCAAGTAAAATTAACATCTGACTTTTGTTTATTTATTAAAAATATTTTAGTCACCTGTTCAAAACTTTATAAAGGATAAGTTCATAACTTATCTTTAAAGCAAACAAAACAACAAACACAGTATAATTTTCTACGTGGCCCTCACAGAATCCCTCCAACCCCATCATTAAACTCTATACACTTATTTTAGAAAAACAAACGCATTTATAATAGATGATTATTGTACATATAATTTGGTGAAAAAAGGAAGAAACAAACAATTTAAGAGCAGAACGAACAGTCTAAGATATTTTAAGTAATTCAGGGGAAGAAATTAGGAAATTCAATGGAAGAAAAATACAACAGAGACTGGATTGTCCAAAAGATTATAAACACAATTTAAGAGGCCTACAAAGCTCTAGGAAGGTTCTGACTTAGGATAAGGATAGAGGCCAGTAAAGCATTAGGAGGTTCTGACTCATAGGGTAAGGAGGACAGAATTAGGAAAGTAACTCTAACCAAAGTCCAGACTTAAAAGTTTAGAATAAGAATAATAAATCCCAAGTATAACATGAAAGAGACAATTAGGTATCTCAGACCTTATCTTTTTAAAATAACAGTATTATTGAGATAGAATTCAATACCACAAACTTCGCCTCTTTAAAGCGTACAATAAAATGATTTTTAGTATATCTGCAGAGTTGTGCAACCAAATAATCCATTTTAGAACATTTTCATCACCCCAAAAAATAACCACATACCCATTAGCAATCCTTCCCCATTTACCCTGACCTCTCCAGTCCTAGGCAAACACTAATCTACTTCCTTTCCCTAAAGATTATATCTAGCCTATGAGTTGCCATATCTGGCCATTTCATATAAATGGAATTATACAATATGTGGCCTTTTGTGACTAGCTTCTTTCATGAATGTTTTCAAGGTTGATGCATGATGTATCAGTCATCCCTGTTATGACCAAATAATATTCCATTGTATGGATTTACTACATTTTGTTTATCCATTCACCAAGTAATGGACATATGTAGATGTGGGGTATCTCTATTTTTTGGCTATTACAAATAATGTTGTTATGAACACCTGTGTGTAGGTTTTTGTGAGGAATGTTTTCATATCACTTGCATATATGGCTAGGAATGGAATTACTAGGTTATAGATAATTCTATGTTTGACATTTTGAGGAATTACAAACTGTTTCCAAAATTGCCGCACAACTTTACATTCCCAATAGCAATGTATGAGGGTTCCAATTGCTCTACACCCTCATCAATACTTGTTATTGTCTATCAATTTTTATTTGTCTATCATTGTTTATTTTAGTCATCCTGGGGGTGTATAATAGTTTTGATCTGTATTTTCCTCATGGTTAAATGGTGTTAAACATCTTTTTATGTGCTATTGCCATCTGTATACTCTTTTTGAAGAAATTCAAATATTTTGTCTGTTTTAAAAATTGGGTTATCTGTCCTTTTACTATTGAGTTGTAAAGAGCCCTTTATAATAGTCAAGATACGTGTCTTATATTTGATTTCGGCCAGGTACAATGGCTCATGCCTGTAATCCCAGCACTTTGGGAGGCCGAGGCAGGAGGATCACTTGAGGTCAAAGGTTCAAGACCAGCCTGGTCAACATGGTGAAACGCCATCGGTACTGAAAACACAAAACGTGGCCGGGTATGGTTGTGTGCACCTATAATCCCAGCTACTCAGGAGGCTGAGGTAGGAGAATTGCTTGAAGGGAGGTGGAGGTTGCAGTGAGCCCGAGATCGTGTCACTGCACTCCAGCCTGGGTGACAGAGTGAGACTATCAAAAATAAAAAAATTGATTTGCAAGTATTTACTCCCATAATATGGGTTTTCTTTTACTTTCTTGATGGCATTCCTTGAAGCATAAGTTTTTAATTTTGGTGATATCCAATTTATCTATTTTTTCCATTGGTTGCTTGTGTTTTGGTGTTGTATCTAAGAAACTATTGCCTAGTGCTTTCTAAGAGTTTTACTATTTTGGCTCTTACATTTGGTTCTATAATCCATTTTGAGTTAATTTTTAGGTGTGGAGTGAGGAAGAGTTGCAAATTCATTCTTTTGCACGGGGATATCCAGTTTATAAAGCACCACTGTTGAAAAGACCATTCTTTCCTGCCCTATTGAATGGTCTTGGCATCTTTGACAAAAATCAACAGACCAAAAATACAAGTTTACTTCAGTATAGTTCCAATGATCTATATCTAGTGTTATGCTAGGACCATACTATCAGAACTTACCTTTTAAAATATATTTAATAGAAAAAAATTGTTTAATTTTTTATTATTTTTATTATTTTAAAACTATTTGACTTCACCGGGCGCAGTGGTCCACACCTGTAATCCCAGCACTTAGGGAGGCTGAGGCAGGCAAATCACAAGGTCAGGAGTTCGAGACCAGCCTGGCCAACATAATGAAACCCCATCTCTACTAAAAGTACAAAAAATTAGCCAAGTGTTGTGGCAGGGGCCTGTAATCCCAACCACTTGGGAAGCGGAGGCAGGAGAATCGCTTGAACCCAGGAGGCGAAGGCTGCAGTGAGCTGAGATCATGCCATTGCACTCCGGCTCCGGTGACAGTGCGAGACTCCAACTCAAAAAAACAAACAAACAAACCAAAAAACAACAAAAAAAACACTATTTGACTTAATGTCTTTATGAACCATACTTAAGTTTAGTTGTTTTAACAAAGAAGAATGGTTCTGATAAAAATTTAAGAGTGGGCAAAAACAAACTTTAACCTTAGCAGGCTGTATCAAACAGAAAATTTGGAAACCATAAAGGGAGTTATATTTGAGAATCAAAACTATCCCTTCTAAAAATTAAAGTTAGAATTCGATCACCATAACAAAAGAATACTTGTTTCAAATGAATGTAATATTCAGTATAAACTCTTGAGAATATATGGTAGTGGAAAAAGGGAAACAGTGGAACAATAGTCTGAAGAAAGGTGTAAACCAAAATTAATCTATGCTTTAACTTACAAAAGTTTAAGAACTGTTTAATATGTGTTGTTATTTTGAGGATTCGAAATACTACCCATAAAATAATGAGGCCATAGGCATCAAGAATAGAAAACACTCTGCGTGTCTGAAAAGCAAAGCTCAGGTACCCACACAGAGTCCTTCTCCATTGCCTACTACCTGCTAAAGAAGCATCACCAGGGAGAATGACACAAGCACAGCATGGAAGAAAGAACAATGGACTGGGTGTCAGGAAGCCATCAACCTCCTACTGACTAGCTGTCGCTGCTCTGGGTCTCAGAGTCTTCATCTGCCAAGTGACTACCGACTTAGAGGAGGCAGGAATGGTAAGAACGGCTAGGGGTAATAAGTCATTGGCCTATTTCAGTAAGAACATTAAAGTATTAGCTACTTGCATATGATAAAACCCCTATGAGGTTAATTCTGATGAGAAGAAACTCAAATAAAGAGTTTCCTCTAACAAGTAACATTACTAACAAAAGATATAAATCAAGAAGAAAGGAAAATTATAGGTCAATGTCATTTTGAGCATAGATGCAAAAATTCTAAGCACATATATGCATACTTAATTTATAACAAAATAAGAAACGAAGAAAGATGTTTTCAAAAAGTAGTGCTGAGTCAAGTGAGTATCCACATGAAAAAATTTTTTTACCTGAAGTCTTTAATCATTGTATTTGCCAAAAAACAAACACACACACAAATCCAAGTGGATTATAGATCTAAATGTGAATAAAACTTTCAAGACAATTACATACAAGAATGTCTTCATACATTAGGGTAAGCAAAGATTTCATAAACGGGGCACAGAAATTTCTACTCATAAAGAAAGTGACTAAGAACTACTTTAAAATTAAGAATTTATGTACATCAAAAGGTATCACCAAGAAAGTACAAAAGCTAGTCACAGAGAGAGAGAAGGTACTTGAAGCATATAGCGTTGACAATGGCTTGTGCACAGAACATATAAAAAAGTTCTACAAATCAAGTTTTTAAAAAGAGAACTCAATTAAAAAAAAAAAAAAGGGCAAGAGGCCTGAAAAGAACACTACAAAAGACATCCAAATGGCTGATAAACAGATTAAATCGTGCTCCTCTCTATTTGTAATCAGAAAAATGCATGTTACGACCACAATGAAACACCACACCCATTAAGAACCTAAAATTAGTGAAAATAAGCCTAACAATACAAAATATTGGTGACTATGTAGAATAATGGAAACTTGCAACAGTACCAGTGAGAATATAAATGGAATACAAGCACTCTGGAAAACTGTCCATATCAACTAAATGTGAACATCACCTCTGACATAGCAATTCTACTCTAAGATATATTCCAAAAGAATGAATTAGTATGTACACCAAAAAGCATATACGAGAAAGTTATTAGCAGCATACTCATAAAAACCGTAAACGAAAAATAATGCAAATGTCCATCTTCAGTTTTGAATTCATAAAGTATAGTCTATTCATACAATGGAAAACGATAAGGCTATCAAAATGAACAACTGTAGCTGGATCCAACAACCCAACACACACACACACACACACACACACACACACACACACACACGTAAAAAACATAATTTTTAACAGAAAGAAGGCAGACACAAAGAAGTATATGATTCTATTAATATAAAATTCAGAAACAGTCAAAACTAAACTATGGTGTTAGAAGTCAGGATTGTGGTTACTTTTAGGAAGAGAAGAGGTAAACATTTAAAAGGATTTGAAGTGGCTTCTGGGATGTTGTAATGTTCTACTTCATCTGTGTGGTGGATACTTGCATGGACTCACTTTGTTATAATTCATAGATTTGTATACTAATGATTTGTGCACTTTTCTGTATGGAGTTCCTACCTGAATAAACATTTAAAATATTTTTTTAAAAAGTAATTCCCCCCTCTGATTTCCATATGTAAGAAGCTTGGAAAGTTGCTACTCTGCCCTAACAACAAGTAAAAAGTTAAACAAACTAAAAAATCGACAACTCTTCTTACATTTGTAAGAAAAGGGAGGTCACAGGGCAAACAGCTGCACCAAAAATTAAGAGATGGAGAGATGAAAACAGAGAATCACAACTTACCAGAGCATAACCCATCAGTAGAAACCTCTGTGACTCTGTGAAAACCTGTGTCAGAGTAGGAAAACCTGACCTGTAGTTAACAAATTGCTGGAGGCTCAGAGTGGACAACTCTTGAGAGTCAAAAACTCCAGGGGACCCAATCATCGTGGTGCAGAGGAGACCACACTTTTTGAGTTTTACCTCCAAGAGTTCAACTTGGTTTTCAGAGTGAGTATCAGTGCAAAATCCTATCATGTTTCCAGCAGGGAGAACCGAAAAAGAACCAATTTGAAATATGTGAGTATTCTGTTCTCCTTAACAATGTCTGACCTTAAGTGAAACTATTTAATTAGACTTAATCTGCTGGGGTTTTATCAGAGCCTAACTGACCTAGGAAAATACCCATCTCCTGCTGCTCTAGTTCTCCAAGTGGAGAAATGGAAATCCCGAACTCCAGTCTACTATACTCTTCCATACCAAAAAAAGGGAAATACATGATTCCCGCCCACTCTAACTAGCCATCCTGTCCCACCTAAGTGAGGGGAGAGTGGGAAATACTTAAGGAACATTTGTGAAGTTCACAATCCAGAGGCACAGGCTCACTAAAATAGACCTACTCATAGGACTATAGAACACTTCCTCTACCCCATACCTTACCAACACATTACTAAAGGCCTGTTTCAAGTAGTTCCTTTTACCTGTCACATCATGTTCAAATATTAAAAAAAAAATTACATGGCATTATGAAAGACAAAAAAAAAAAAAAAAAAAACAGAGAGCAAGTATCAGAACCAGACCCAGATATGGAAGATATGTTGGAATTACCAGACCAGGAATTTTTTAAAAACTATGATTAATATGCTAAGGGCGCCAAAGAATGAGGTAGACAGCATGCCAAAAAGGAAAAAAAAAAAAAGAAAATAGAAAATAGATGGGTAAGAGAGAAAGAAATTCTAACAAAGTACCAAAAAAATAAAAATAAAAAAGCTGGAGATCAAAAACTTAATAAAATTAAAGAATGTCCTTATTGGGCTTATTACTAGACTGCACACTGCTGTATCTCTGAGCTTGAGGAAATCTCAATAGAATTCTCCAAAACTGAAAAAGCAAGGAAAAAAGAGATTGGAAAACAAAACAGAAGCGACTATCCAAAAACTGTGGGGCATCTATAAAAGGTGTAATATACATGTTAATGGGGATAATAGAACAAGAAAGACAGAACAGAAAAAGTATTTGAAAAAAAGTACTTGAAACAATAATCACTGAGAATTTCCCCAAATTAATGTCAGATACCAAACTGCAGATCCAGGAAGCTCAGAGAACACCAAGCAGAACAAATGACAAAAGAACTACACTTACACATATCATATTCAAACTATAGTAAATCAAAAATAAAGAAAAAAATTCTTGAAGTAACCAGAGGGGAAGAAAACACTACCTATAAGGAGCAAAGATAAAAACTACATCCCATGTCTCCTTGTGCAAGCAAGAAGAAAGTGAAATAAAATATTTAAAGTGTTGAGAGAAAAAACACACTCATCTACAATTCTTTTTAGATTTTCTTTTCTACCAATCTAGAATTCTATACCCAGTAATATTATCCTTTGAAAGTAAAGAAGAAATAAAGACTTTCTCAAAAAAAGATTGAAGGAATTTGTTGTCAGTAGTAATGCTTGCAAGAAATGTTACAAAGAAGTTCTTTAGAGAGAAGGAAAATGATACAGGTCAAAAATTCAGATCTACATAAAGGTATAAATCTAACGAAGTAAGTGTAAGACTTTATGAGGAAAAGTACAAAGCTCTGATGCAAGAAACCAAAAAACAAGAAATAAATTGAGATATATTCCACAGTCATGGATAGGAAGGCTTGATATTTTCAAGATGTCTGTTCTTCCCAACTTGATCTATGGATTCCATGCAATTCCAATCAATATTCCAGCCAAGTTGTTTTGTGGATAAAAACAAAGCAATTTTAAAATTTATAGGGAGAGGCAAAAGACCTAGAATAGCTAACACATTATTAAAGGAAAAGAACAAAGTTGGAAGATTGACGCTACCTAACTTACAAAACTACGGGCAGTGTAGTATTAGTGAAAGAAGAGACAAATGGATCAATGGAACAGAATAGAGCGCCCAGAAAGAGAACCACATAAATATGATAAAAATGATCTTTGGAAAAGGGACAAAGTCAATACAATGAAGAAAAGATAGTTTTTTCAAAAAACTGTGCTCAGACAACTGGACATTCACAAAAACATGAATCTAGATACAGACCTACATGCTTTCCCAAAATTAATTCAAATGGATCACAGAATACAAAAAGCAAAACTATGAAATGATTAGAAGATATCATAGTAGAAAATCTAATTGACCTTTGGTTTGGTGATGACTTTTTAAATATAACACCAAAAGCATGAACCATGAAAGAAATAACTGATAAGCTGAACTTCATTAAAATTAAAACTTTCTTCTCTTTGAAAGATACTGTCAAGAGAATAAGACAAGCCACAGAGTGGGAAAAAATATTTGCAAAAGACATATCTGTTAAAGGACTGCTTCCCAAAGTAAACAAAGAACTCTTAAAACTCAACAATAAGAAAGTTAACAATCCAATTTAAATAGGGGTAAAAGATCTGAACAAACATCTCACCAGAGAAGATATATAGATGGCAAACAAGCATACAAAAAAGTACTCCAAATCATAGGTCATCAGGGAAATGCAAAACTAAAACAAGATACCACCAAATACTTGTTAAAATGGCCAAAACCCAAAACACTGACAAGATCAAATCCTCGTGAGAATGTGAAGCAATAGGAACTCTCCTTCACTGCTAGTGGGAATACAAAATGGTACAAGCACTTTGGAAGACAGTCTGGCAACTTCTTACAAAATTAAACTTACTCTTACCATGCAATGCAGTGATTGCATTCTTTAGTATTTACCCAAAGGAGACTAAAATGTATGTCCACACAAAGCCTGCAAATTCACATTTTTAGCAGTTTTGTTCATAATTGCCAAAACTAGGAAGCAAATTAGATGTCCCACAGTAGAATGGAAAAACTGTGGTACTTCCAGATAATAGAAAAGTTTTCAACCCTAAAAAGAAATGAGCTATCAAGCCATGAAAAGACATGGAGAAAACTTAAAATATGTATTACTAAGTGAAAGAGCCAATTTGAAAAAGCTACATACTGTATGAATGTAACTACATGGAGATAGTAAAAAGAAGAATGTTGCCAAGGGTTAGGCCAGCGGGAGGAATAAACAGGTGAAACAGTATGGATTTTAAGGCAGTAAAACTATTCTGTATGATACTACAATAGTGGACACATGTCATTATACATCTGTCCAAACCCATAAAATATACAACACCAAGGGTCAACCCTAGTGCAAGCTATAATCTTCGGGTGATAATGATATGTCAATGTAGGTTCATCAATTATAACAAATGTACCACTCTGTTGAGGAATATTGAGAACGGGAGAGGCTAGGCATGTACAGGGACACAGAGTATACGGGAAATCTCTGTATCTTCACTCAATTTTACTGTGAACCAAAAAATTCTCTAAAAATAAAAGTCTAGCCAGGCATGGTGGTTCATGTCTATAATCCCAGAACTTTGGGAGGCTGAGGCAGGAGAATTATTTGAGCCCAAAAGTTAAAGACCAGCCTGAACAACATAGGGAGACCCTGTCTCTACAAAAAAATTTTAAAAATTAGCCAGGTGTCGTGGTGTGCACCTGTAGTCCCAGTTACTCAGGAGGCTGAAGTGGGAGGATTGCTTGGGACCAAGAGGTTGAGGCTGCAGTGGACCATGGTCACACCACTGCACTCCAGCCTGGGCAGGAGTGAGACTTTGTCTCAAAAAAATTAAATTAAAATCTATTTAAGAATAATAAAGCTGGGTGCAGTGGCTCATGCCTGTAATCCCAGCACTTTGGGAGGCGGAGGCAGGCGGATCACAAAGTCAGGAGTTTGAGACCAGCCTGACCAACATGGTGAAACCCCCTCTCTACTAAAAATACAAAAATTAGCCGGGCATGGTGGCACATGCCTGTAATCCCAGCTACTCAGGAGGCTGAAGCAGGAGAATTGCTTGAACCTGGGAGGCAGAGATTGCAGTGGGCCGAGAGCACGCCACTGCACTCCAGCCTGGGTGACAGAGCGAGACTCCATCTCAAAAAAAAAAAAAAAGAATAAAATAATTTCAATATAAATTTAGTAAAGATATGTATACACACATACACACAAAATACATATGTTAACATCACTTCTTTCTTTCATCCATAAAATGATGTAGAATTTACTCAAATGGAATTCTTGGTAGTCCTGGAAGTAGAAAATGAATAGATGATCAAGTCAACAAAAAGCTTATTTCTGAGACAATCTTATTACCAGCAAATAATTGGTACTGGCAAACAACCACTGCTAAGAGAGACAACCAAATATGATGAGACACATCATACTAGAACACATCACCACCTACGAAGTTGCCTTGCTCTTCCTCACATCCTCCCACAAAAACCTGTTGAAATCTCTAGATTTAACTACACAATAACAGGATATGAAGAGAAAATAATATGTTAAACCATATCACAGGAAAAGAATTGGCAAACTCCAGAATGGGGGAAACTTCACAGAATAAACTATCAGCTTATTCAACAAATAAAACACAAGGATAAAAGAGTGTTGGAGTACATAAAGGTTTTAAAAGACTTAACAAAACATAATGTAACATACAGACTTTATTTGGACCCTGATTCAACAAACTGTTAAAAGCACATACATATTACTATGGTTTGAATTTGATCCCTCCAAGCCTCAAGCTGAAATCTGATCTCCAAGCCTAATGGGAGGTGTTTGGGTCATGGGTGTGGATCCTTCATGAATCATGTCCTGTTCTCCCTGGGGCAAGGAGGAGTGAATGAGTTCTCCCTAGGTTAGTTCCTATGAGAGCTGGTTGTTATAAAGAGCCTGATTCTTGTTCTCTAGCTTCCTCTCAGGCCAGGTCATCTCTGCAAACACTGCCTCCTCATCGCTTTCCACCCGTGAGTGGAAGCAGTCAGACGCCCTCAACAGAAGCCTAGCAAATGCTGGCCCGATGCTTCTTGTACAGCCCCCAGAATCACATGCCAAATAAACCTCTTTTATTTATAAATTACCCAGCCTCAGATATTCCTTTACAGCAACACAAAACAGATTAAGACACACACTTATAGTATTTATGAAACGACTGGAAATTTGAACCCTAACTACATATTTGATATTATAGAATTACATGAAAAAAAAACTTTAGAGTGTGCTGATGGTATTGTTGTTGTGACTGACAAAAGTTTTTTTCTTTTAAAAATGTATTGAAATATTTATAAGTGAAATGTCATAACTTGGACTTGCTTCAACATAATACAGCACAAGGGTAAGTAGTTTAGGATGTAACATAAAAAACTGGATACACACTGATAATTGTTCAAACCCAGTAATAGGTAAATGAAGGTTCATTATTTTATTCCACCTCCTTTAGTATTTGTTTGAAATGCTAAATACCTTAATAAAAAGTTAAAAAAATTCCTTTAGTGAATGCCCTTAAAATTTCATTATGAAGAAAAAAAACTTCAATATGAATATCCTTAATAAAAGTATATAAACTGATAATAAAGAAAAAAGCCATTGAAAAATGTTTTCTGATACACTAGAAGATTATTTAGCAATCTGATGCCATACTACTCATATATTATTGATTTCTTTTTTATTTGAACATGTTTTAAGAGTAGGTTTTAAGAATAGTGACTAATTTTTTTTTTTTTTAATTTGTCAATTGTTTGGCTAGAAGTAAGGATAGAAGGGACTTAATGGTTAGTTCTTGAGTGTGACAGACTGAGTAACAAAGAGCTTAGATTCCCTGCTACAGTCTACCTGCATGTTAACTGTGGGACAGATTGTCAGCTTCCTTTGGTTATTGCTGAAATTGGCTATAAAACATTTTGCAATTGTAAGAATCCTAGAATTGGTTACTTATTAAGCTTTTAAAAAACTGATTCTTGGCCGGGCGCGATGGCTCATGCCTGTAATCCCAGCACTTTGGGAGGCCGAGGCAGGCGTATCACGAGGTCAGGAGATCGAGACCATCCTGGTTAACACGGTGAAACCCCGTCTCTACTAAAAATACAAAAAAATTAGCCAGGTGTGGCGGGCGCCTGTAGTCCCAGCTACTCGGGAGGCTGAGGCAGGAGAATGGCATGAACCCGGGAGGCGGAGCTTGCAATGAGCCGAGATTGCACCACTGCACTCCAGAATGGGCGACAGAGCGAGACTCCGTCTCCAAAAACAAAGAACAAAAAACTGATTCTCATACAGTTTCTGTTATCAAATAAATTGTATGGTACCTTTCAACAGTACATACTTTTAAAGTATTTACTTGATGAATGAATTAATATTTTTAGTAAATCCTTGCTCAAGCATCTCCCAAATAATGACTATTATCACCTGATAATGGTACATAATTACATACTAAATAATAAATGAATATATAATGAAACAATGGCAAAAAATATTATAGGATCTTAAGAACTTTTTAAATGGTGATAACATACATATCCTTTTGTATCTTTTGAATTTTAAAACATTTCTGCTGGCTGCAGTGGCTCACATCCATAATCCCAGGGAGACAGAGGCAGGAGGATCACTTGAGCTCAGGAGTTCAAGACTGGCCTAGGCAACATGGTGAAACCCTATCTCTACAAAAAATACAGAAAGTAGCCAGGCGTGGTGGCACATGTCTGTTATCCCAGCTACTTGGGAGGCTGAGATGAGAGGATGACTTCAGTCCCGGAGGTGGAGGTTGCAGTGAGCGGAGATCGTACCACTGCACTACAGCCTAGGCAACAGAGCCAGACCCTGTCTCAAAAACAAACAAAACAAAACAAAAATTTCAAAAATTTGAACCTATTTAAAATAAACAGGCTAGGTACAGTGGCTCTCGCCTAATCCCAGCACTTTAGGAAGCTGAGGCGGGCAGAACACGTGAGGTCAGGAGTTCCAGACCCACCTGGTCAACATGATGAAACCCTGTCTCAACTAAAAATGCAAAAAATTTGCCAGGTGTGGTGGTGTATGCCTGTAGTCCCAGCTACTCGCGAGGCTGAGATGGGATAATCACTTGAGCCCAGGATGCAGAGGCTGCAGTGAGCCAAGATCGCGCTATTGTACTGCAGTCTGAGCAAGACTCTGTCTCAAAAAAAAAGAAATTAAAATAGGCCGGGGGCAATGACTCATGCCTGTAATCCCAGCACTTGGGGAAGCTGAGGTGGGTGGATCACCTGAGGTTGAGAGTTTGAGACGAGCCTGACCAACATGGAAAAACCCCGTCTCTACTAAAAATACAAAAAATTAGCCGGCCATGGTGGCATGCACCTGTAATCCCAGCTACTCGGGAGGCTGAGGCAGGAGAATCACTTGAACCCAGAAGTCAGAGGTTGCACTGAGCCGAGATCACGCCATTGCACTCCAGCCTGGGCAACAAGAGAAAGACTCCATCTCAAAAAAATAAATAAATAATTAAAATAAACAAAATGAAAACTTTTAAAACTAGTGGTGAAAAAAAAAGGAACCAAATTCAGCAAGACTTACCTAGCAGGGGGAATTCCTCTCTTATAAAGATCCATCCTCACTTTTTCTCCCACATGTCTATAAATCTCCACTACAGCCAATATTGCAGCATCTCTCACCTGTCAAAGAATTCAGAACTTTTTAAGAAACTTATATATGATACAATAAAATACTTCATTTCAAGGTAACATTACACTAATAGATCAACTTGAAGCTCTAAGTGGGGTTTAATGCCTCTAAACCCCTGCATATATGGTTTGTCATCAGTAAAAACCCAAGAGGGCCTGCCAAGATACTTCTAGAAAAAACTACTAAAAGATGATTTTACAGAAATTGGAGAAACTTGTCAATAAAAGTTACTTGCTAAGCTTTTTAAAAATCTATTTGTGGCCGGGTGCAGTGGCTCATGCCTGTAATCCCAGCACTTTGGGAAGCCAAGGAGGGTGGATTGACTGACATCAGGAGTTTGAGAGCAGTCTGGCCAACATGGTGAAACCCCGCCTCTACTAAAAATACAAAACAATTAGCTGGGCGTAGTGGCATGCGCCTGTAATCCCAGTAATTCAGGAGGCTGAGGCAGGGGAATTGCTTGAACCACCGAGGTAGAGGTTGCAGTGAGCCGAGATCGTGCCACTGCCCTCCAGTCTGGGCGACAAAGAGCGAGACTCCAACTCAAAAAAATAAATAAAATAAAATAAAATAAAATAATAATAAAAAAATTTTAAAAATCTATTTGTAGACCGGGCACGGTGGCTCACGTCTGTAATCCCAGCACTTTGGGAGACCAAGGCTGGTAGATCACCTGAGGTCAGGAGTTGGAGGCCAGCCTGGCTAACATGGTGAAACCTCGTTTCTACTAAAAATACAAAAAAGTAGCCTGGCGTGGTGGCACGTGCCTGTAATCCCAGCTACTTGAGAGGCTGAGACAGGAGAATCGCTTGAACCAGGGAGGTGGAGGTTGCAGTGAGCCAAGATCACGCCATTGCACTCCAGCTTGGGCAACAAGAGCAAAACTCTGTCTCAAAAACAAACAAACAAACAAACAAACAAAAAACCCTACCTGTAGTACGATTATGTAAACAACTGCCAATAATTATATTAATACAAATTATTATCATGGTTAATGTATTTTCCTGTATTAAAACTGCATTTCAAGAATGCGGCCTGAACTCAAACAGATATTTTTTACACTAATATTCACAGTAGCATTATTTACAATAGCCAAACGTGGAAACAACCCAAATGTCCATCCACAGAGAAATGGATAAACAAAATGTGCTATATACACACGATGGAATATTATTCAGCCTAAAACAGAAGGGAAGGAAATTCTGATACATGCCACAAGATGGATGTACCTTGAAGACATTATGCTAAATAAACAAGCCAGACACAAAAGGACAAATATTCTATCATTCTACCTCTGTGAGGTACACAGAACAGTCAAATTCACAAAGGCAGAAAGGAGAACGGTGGTTGCCAGGAGCTGGGGATGGGGGGCCACCGGGGGGCTGCCAGGGACTGGGGAGCTGCTGTTCACGGGTACAGAGTTTCAGTCTGGGAGGATGAAGAAGTTCCGGAGCTAGATGGCAGTGATGGGTGTTGCAAAACAATGTGAATGTATGTAATGCCACTGAACTTACACTTAAAAACTGTTAGAATGGTAAATTTTATATTGTATTTGCTACAATTAAAAGGAAAAAAAAAAAGAATGTGGTCTGAATACAGGAATTTGAAAGGTAGCTCCAGTTCCCTTGCACAGCTCATTGTGAAACAGCAACTGAAGAGACAGTAGAATTCTCTACAAACCTCTTGAGGAGCAGGTAAGATCTAAAAGAGGGAAAATCTTTCCCGAGGTCACTCCAAATGGCCAAACTGTGCCAAAAAGGTTACAGTCAAGATTCAAGTTCACCATGAGGGACATGATCCAGAACACATTCCTGTATCATACCTATAGTATAGACCAGGGGTTCCCAAGCCCCAGACCATGGACTCATATGGGTTCGTAGCCTGTTCAAGGACCACAGCAGGAGGTGAGTGACAGGGAAGCAAGCTTTATCGCCTGAACTCCACCTCCTGTCAGATCGGAGGCAGCATTAGATTCTCATAGGAGCACAAACCCTATTGTGAACTGTGCATGCGAGGGGATCTAGGTCGCACACTCCTTATGAGAATCTAACTAATACCTGATGACCTGAGGTGGAACAGTTTCATCCCGAAACCATCCCTACCCTCCCATGGAAAAACTGTCTTCCACAAAACTAGTCCCTGGTGCCAAAAAGACTGGGGCCTACTGGTATAGACAGCTCAGATAAAAAAGTTTCTAACAACTGATATACCACTGATATAAATCCTCTCTGTTAAGTAGGGTTCTTACAACTGCAAAATGTTATGCAGCCAATTTCAGCAATAACCAAAGGAAGCTGACAATCTGTCCCACAGTTAACATACAGGTAGACTGTAGCAGGGAATCTAAGCTCTTTGTTACTCAGTCTCTCACACTCAAAACTAACCTTTAAGTCCCATCTGTCCTTACTACTAGCCAAACAACTGACAAACATAAGCAACTTTCATGAATATAATGTTTTTAAAAACTAACTTTGATGGATTTTTTTAATGAAGTAAAATCTTCATTTCAGCAACCCCCTCCACCCTCTCTTCTTTTTTAAAAACAGAATAAGAGGACTAGAAAAGAAATGGTAGCCAAAAATCAGTCAATGCTTGAATGTAAATAAAATTTTACCTGACTGTTGGAATCTCCAAACAGGATACACAAATGTGGTACCAACTTGCTGATGACTAGCGGCTGAGCCCCAAAACTAAATATAATTTGAGAAAAAAAATAAAGAGAATTTGTTTTTAATAAACAGTGAACAAAATATCCTTATACCTTCTTGTCTGTAGCAATAAGACAAATATGGTGGAGAGTATGGGCACACATCATTAAAACATGAAGGATATGAGACATAAGCAAAAATAATTCTAAGCAATGTGAAGTATGCAAATTTGAATAATCACAACTGAGAGTGAAGACAACACATAATCCAATAGATTAAAATGTTCAACAATGGCACTCTTAAACCTAGCAACCTACGAATAACTTAAGAAAATCAGAGTTTTCACTTTTAAAATTGTGATTTTTTTTAGACTCTGGGTCTCATATAAATGCATTCCAATGAAATAACGAAATTAAAAGATCTTTATGCTTATGGCAGGAGAGCCAAAACCAAGCACAAAGAGCTGTGTAGACTAAGTACACTTATAGGCTTCTAGAGGGCAGAAAGGACTACAAAGTAATAAAAGAAAATAAGTGAAAACATAGTTAAGAAACGGAAGTAGCACTATAGGAAAAGTTGAAAGCTACTACCTATGACCTATGACATTGCATAGAACCTAAAAACATAATTCAGCGCAAGAACAAAAGTCCTAGCACTTTTTCAGATCAGTCATAGTTCTGTGGCAACTATGGCAGCCAGAACTCTGCACACGGCTACCAGCCTCACTGTCTAGTTACCGGGGAAAGTTTTGCTTGGTCTATGACTCTGGTACCCACCACATTGCTCTGGGGGAGGGTGGGGATGGGAAATGGCTATAATATGTGAAATATCATTGAATTTAAAAAAATTTCAAATTCGATCCAGAACAGAAATAGATACTAAGTTATCAGCATATCAGTTCCATGACCATCTGTTTTGGGTGGCTACATACTAAAGAAAAAAAGAGAAACACTTATTACTGACATAACTGAAAAATTCAGAACATGAAAGATAACATACACAAAAAATGAACAGTAAAGGTATCAAATAAAAAGTTATATGCTTTAATAACAATTTTAAATGTGTTATTACCATAGCTTTCCTTGACTTTGTGAACTGAGGTTTTTTTAGAGAAATAAAAAAAAAGACAGTTATTTTCAGTAATCATAAAACTCACATGTTTAAGGTTTCAATAAGACACAGACACACGCCTTCTCGAGATCGAAAATTCTTGTGTTTAAAACCAGAAGCCAACTGCTCCCAAATGTACTATTTGAAAGAAAAGTAAAAATGTGAAACAAAAAACTAAATTATTCATGTTACAATCTTTTATTTCTTCCCAATCCTACTACCAACCTTACTGGTAACTGAACGTTTTCATCAGACTGTTGTTCATTTCTCCACTACTTACAAGTTTTTCTTTTTTTTTTTTTTTTTTTGAGACGGAGTCTTGCACTGTGCCCCAGGCTGGAGTGCAGTGGCGCGATCTCGGCTCACTGCAAGCTCCGCCCCCATGGGTTCACGCCATTCTCCTGCCTCAGCCTCCCGAGTAGCTGGGACTACAGGCGCCCGCCACCTCGCCCGGCTAATTTTCTTGTATTTTTTAGTAGAGACGGGGTTTCACCGTGTTAGCCAGGATGGTCTCGATCTCCTGACCTCGTGATCCGCCCGTCTCGGCCTCCCAAAGTGCTGGGATTACAGGCTTGAGCCACCGCGCCCGGCCTACTTACAAGTTTTTCTAAGCCAAACTACACAATTGTTCTCACCTATTTTTATTACCTTAATCACATTTTAGTACTTACATATATTTCACTTTAGATTTTATTTATTCCCAGAAGAACCATGTCCAACAACCGAAAACCTTAGAATTTCCAAGGACACACGATTTCTTCTATAATTAAGAAACCTTCAATAACAATGCTACCATTATAAGTCCAGTAGTCCAGTAAGTATTTAAGTGGTCCAACATTGTGTAGTAACTAATATAGACTCACACGGAACAGGCTTTTTTTTTTTTTTTTGGACATTTTATAATTCAGACTTTTTTCCTTTCAATGTTGGATCCAAATACAGAAACGTATTTGGACAATCGATTTTATAGCTACCTACCACACTCTTCTGTTAGAAAAAGCATAGATAAACCTATACAAATAATTTAAACCAACTATTTTGGGTGTAACAAGAAATCCAACTTTACTTTTACAAACGTGAAGCCAACTGTACCAATCAATCCTTTCTCCACATTTGGAAACAGCACTTTTACCCTTTACAAAATTCAAATATACAACATACACAGCCATCCTCTTTCTGTACTCAGTATTCTTTCTGGAGTCTGTATTCAGTTCTACTAATATATTTCTCTCTCCCTACTAAACTTTCAAGAAGGTGGCTTAAGAAATTACCAAAAAAAAAAAGAAAATCTTAAATGTGGGTAACCTGACTCATCAATACTACCTCTGGAACGCTATTCTATATAAATACTTATATTTATGTTCAAAGATAGAAGTACAAGGGATGCCCCTTATGGTAATGTCTGTAATCACAGAAAGACAAAAACAACCTAAAATGTAAATGAATAAACAACAGTGGAAGGACACTCACCACAATATTAAAAAATAAATAAATTAGTTCTGAAATACAAAACATTTGGGAAAACATAGTAACCACTTGTGAAAAAATTTTCTTCTGGTCTCTGTAGGAGTTGCAGAAATGAACAATATAGTATTCAGTAGTTCTCAAAATAAGCTTTCTCAAACATTTTACAATTTACAAAAAAGAGAAACGAAAAAAATCCTAAAGTATAATATAATCCGTATACTGTCAAACCACTGAAATCTATTAGTTAGCTTTAAAAAAAAGCATTAAAGAGTACAAAATAAGAAGCAAAAAACCAGAGTCAAACATTGACACTTTATCTTAAATGTCGACTTCTTAAAGGCATTAGCAACAAATGATTGTTTAAAACGTCAGCATTCATGCTTGCTATGGCTTTAATGATTTGCTGTGATTACCATTAGCAAAATCTGAATTTTAAAATGTAGGCTTACCATAGGTGGTGCTACTTGATCCATTAACTTCAATATCAGAGTCTGAGCTTCATCTCGAACCTTGTCTTTGGCATCTCCCATTCTGTCTATTAAAGCTACAATAACTAAAGAAGGGGAGGGAGTAAAAGAGTGTTTACTTATAACTCATCTCCATTAAAAACTATATTTCTCAAAATTACAAATAGCAATTGTTTCCATAAATGAAGAGTTGTGAGGTAAAGAAATTGTTTTAAGTTCTTTACACATGAATCCAATAAAAAAATAACTGAGAAGATTCACAAGAATACATGCAGCATGACATCTCCTTATAATAATGTTCAAAAAACAGGCAAAACTAAATATTATTTTTCTGAAAGAAATGTATAGATGAGGGGACAAGGAGGAAGTAGAATTCAAAGGGAACAGGTTCTAAAGTCAGTTCATAGGGCAAAAATATCTCATAGTCAAAATTACCTTCCTGTAATCCCTTAAATTACCACTTCCATTTAGTGTGGTCTTATTAGGTGTGTGACCTAATGTCTATTTTTTAGATACCTTTCGTCTATTTCCTCAGCCATAAATGTGGGTAGCAGTACTCATCTCAGAGGATTATTGAAAATTAAAAAATAATACACATAACTCAAAGAGTAAAGGGCACAGAGTAAGCACTTTCTATAATGTCACCTACTATCACTATCACTATCATCCTTCTGCATGTTCAAAAGCAAGGACACTTCCTTTGTTTCTCTTTTGATATTACAGCTATACAGTAGTCCCCCCTTATCCACAGCTTTACTTTCTGTGGTTTCAGTTACCCATGGCCAACTGTGCTCTGAAAATATTAAATGGAGAATTCTAGAAATAAACAAGTCATACATTTTAAATTGTACACCATTCTGAGTAGTATGATGAAATATTGGGCTCTCTTGCTCCATTCAGTAAGGGATGTGAATCCTTCCTTCGTCCAACATACCTGCACTGTTTACATTACCTGCCTATTAGTCACTTAGTAGCTGTTTCGGTTATCAGATCAAAAACACATCACATGTATAGTAGCAGTACCCAATCTTTTTGGCATCAGGGATTGGTTTTGTGGAAGACAATTTTTCCACAGTGGCAGGGGGTGGGGAGGATGGTTTTGGGATCAGGCATCGTAAAGAGTGCACAATCTAGATCCATATGCACAGTTCACAAGAGAGTTCGTGCTCCTATGAGAATCGAATACTGAGGCTGATCTGACAGGAGGCAGAGCTCAGGTGGTAATGTTCACTTGCTGGCCACTCACCTCCTGCTGTGCAGCCCAGTTCCTAACAGGTCATGGACTGGTTTGGACTATCGGAGCCTTCAAGAATCCACTGGGGGTCTTGGAACACAGCCCCTGAAGATAATGGGGGACTACTACATAGCTTTTCTTTCTCTGAATCAACGGAGGACTAAGTCTAGTTTAAACAAAGGAAGGAGAAAGAAATCAGATCAAGAAAGAAATATTTCTCTAGTTTATTTATAAACATATATAATTAAATGTGTATATAATTTGAAGCCAATCTATTATCTATAATGTAATAACCAAAACTGATGTAATAATGAACAACAAGAATTAAAGAAAAAAGAAATTACATTCTTTTTGGGAAACAAATGACTAAGTGAGACGGCAACATACCAAATGGAAAGATATCATCCAAAAGCCTTAAGCTTAATCAAAGAAATGACTGTGTAAGAAAACAATGTCCTCGACATAAAAATCATAAGTCTAATTATGGGACAATGTTCATCAATAGGAACAATATAAATTCCTCTCATACATCTTGGATGTACCGTTAACACTACAGGAATTTGTCAACATCTATAAGGTTGCCATTATGGGCTTCTGGTTCTGATAGCTTCTGAAAGGCAGAAGACAACAGTAAACACTTAACAAATGTTAGATATTATTATACACTAACCACCGAATTATCTCATTTAATCCTTTCAACAGTCCTATGAAACAGAGTAGGCCCATTTGATAGAGAAGGCACAAAGGATTAAATAACTTATCGAAGGTCGCGCAAACAACAAGTAGTGAAACCAGGTTTTAAATAATCTATACTGGCCGGGTGCAGTGGCTCACACCTGTAATCCCAGCACTTTGGGAGGCCAAGGCAAGTGGGTCACTTGAGGCCAGGAGTTTGAGATCAGCCTGGCCAAAACAATGGAATCCTGTCTCTACTAAAACTGTAAAAATTAGCCAAACATGGTGGTGCGTGTCTATAGCCCAGCACTTGGGAGGCTGAGGTGAGAGGATGGCTTGATCCCAGGAGGCAGAGGCTGCAGTAACCTAAGATCATGCCACTGCACTCCAATCTGGACAACAGAGTAAGACCCTGTCTCAAAAAATAATAAATAAATAAATATCTATACAATGTGAGATCACAGTCATAACCATCTCCATTTACTTACAATTTGAGGTGTTTGGGTGTGTGTGTATATGTTAACAACCATATAACAATAATGGAAAAAGAAAAGATCCTTCATTCCTGAGAGGTGAAATTTAACTCCAACAAGAAAATTCAAATGTTAGCCCAAACAGGGGCTCACTTCAATATTAAAAACCATTTTACGAAACATAAACAAAAACAGAAAGCCTCACATTACATAAAATTAGTATTACAGCTAATAATTTAAACAAGAAATTCATACTGTTTTTGCACTGGATCGCCTTTTAACACATGCTACCCCGGAGTCAAACAGAACAAGATTGTATTCCTAACTCTATCAGTTATTAATTACAAAACAGAAAATTCCCTGAACTTCAAAGTTTCCTTGTCTGTAAAATATGGAAGGCTGACAGAGCTATACCTCACATGACTAGTGAAAGTATGAACTAAAACAAGGAAAAAGCACCTGTGCCAAGCCCATGATCATTATCATTTAATATGATGGATATTCAACAAATATTTATTGGGTATCCAGAACAGAATTTTTCACTCAATAGGCTCTCCATATGAATGTGTTAAACAAATGAATCAATCTATCACAGACTGGAATTTGGACAATGACACACAGAAGGCTGAAACGTAACACTTAGTATTTTTTTTTCTTTTAGCATCGTACAAGATGCAAACCATTCTACAAAAGTGATAACCGGGTAGCCTATTTTTGTTTTCCTTCTACAGTAACATTTTGGGATAAAACTGTTTAAAATTTTAAAACAGTTTACAAAATTTGTAAGATATGAGATCTTTTACTGAATCAGTTATAAAACCAGGGCTGGTGATCAATATTAAATGTAAATTGTATATTTTTTGTTTGAAAATTATATTTTTCCACAATATATGTGGTCACAAAAGGAAACTAAAATATTTTCTATTATTAATACATGCATATATATAGATTATATATTTAAGAATTACATTAATAGAGCTTATACTCTTTTTGGAACTGTATCTAAAACTGAAAATGAATCTCAATTTTCCTAAAACACTTCTCACTTTTAACATAAAAGAATATTAAAAATACCTGTAATGATAACTAATAACCCGAGTGCACCAAAACTAAACATTATCTCTCAAATCAAGTTATATATATCTGCAGTTAGATTACCAAAAAACCTTCCAGACATAATCCAATTCAACTCCGTCCTTTTAAAGAAAGACTCCTAAAGTGATCTGGCTAAGTTCTGTAAGAGAGATAAAACCAAAAAGCTAATCCTGGGACTCTTACTCCAGTTCCATACCTTTCTAAGAGCATACAGGTATGCTGCCTATCTTGCAAAGCTATTCTACAAATTAGAAATGAAGTCAGGATAATCTTTCATGTATGTAAAGTAGTAAAAGGGTAAAAGGCAAATGGACAAAAATGGGTAAAAAGTAGGCATTCAATTAATGATAGCAAAGCTGTAAAAAAATTTTCCTATTATACCACACTGTATATTATCCTAAAGTAATAACAAGTTCAAGTTTCATTAAGGACAATGATGAGCACTTATGATTCAAAGTGAAAACAATACTAACAGTAAATGCATAGGGATAACTAGAAAGAATAGGAGATTAGAAGAAAAAAATTATACATATATAAGAGTGTATGAACATGTGCCATCTAGTCGCACAAACACAAATGAAAAACACTAACCAACAAAAGCAAGTTAATGTTATTCATTAAGTATTTAACTGTATAAGAATCACAGAGTAAAGAAAAATTCAACATAGGGTGAGGTTAACCTGCAAATTCCTGAGATTCTCAAATCTGAAGTACATTTTTAGAAGGGAAAGAAAGGACCATGGAGAAGAGGTGAAGATTTCAAAAAGAAATAAGGGCACAGCAGAGGCATAAACAAGTTCAGCTACGCCTAGAAAGAGTGAGCAAGTTTCTGATTAGCTTAAAGTGGAGACAAAGTACTTGCTAAAGATTACAAAGAAAAAGTCTACTGAGAAGGAGAAGGAACATATATGGTAAAAGACAGCTTTAGAGAAGTAAGTTCTGAAAGCAGGACAGTGTTGGGAGTCAAACTACAATTCCGGTCCCAATATTCCCATTGCCTCAATCTGAGTGTAGTCAGGACATAAAACCCCATGTGGTACTCCTGGTGTCTGAAAAATAAGTGAGATACATAATACCTAGAACTACCCTTAAGTCTAAATTTTCTCTGTAGCAATTAAGAATAGGGAGCTACTACAGGACAAGAGTCACAAACACAAATGTTTACATCCAAGGAGACACAGGAAATGCTGATACTTAGCCAGTTTAAGAAGTGCAGTATTCCTAACTTTCTCAGTTACAAAGAGACAAGAGGATTTTGGGGGTGGAGGAGGTTTTATGAATGGGAAAGATCATTAAATAGACATGAGAGCAACTACAAAGCAACTTCTGATCAGGGTTCCTACATTAGGCAATTTCTTGAGACAAGCCAGAAATACGAATTTTCATGTAAAACTTCTCAATTTTAAACACTGATTCAAAATATTTCAAGAAAATGTAGGCTTGGCATGGTGGTTCACACCTGTGATCCCAGCTACTCAGGAGGCTGAGGTGGGAGGATCGCTTGAGTGTTGAGGAGGCTGAGGCTGCGGTGAGCCACGATCATATAACTGCACCCCAGCCTGGGTGACAGAGCAAGATCCCATCTCAAAAAAGAAAAAAGAAGGAAAGGAAAGAAAATAAAGAGACAGACAGGGACAGCGAGAGAGAGAGAGACAGAAAGAAAGAAAACATAAACAAGTAAAATGCTTGTAGAGCAGTTTTCAATATCTACCATAGTTTTTTTTTTGTTTGTGTTTTTTTTTTTTTTTTTTTTTTTTTAAAGAGACAAGAGGTTCACTCTGCTGCCCAGGGCATGGTGGTGCAATCTTAGTTCAATGTAACCTTGAACTCCTGGGTCCAACCTCCCATCTCAGCCTCCAGAGTAGCTAGGACTACAGGCACACACCACTAAGCCTGCTGATTTATTTTTTTTTTTTTTTTGGTAAAAATATGGTCTCACTCTATTGCCTAGGCTGGTCTCAAACTCCTGGCCTCAAGCAATCCTCCTACCTCAGCCTTCTAAAGTGTTGGAATTACAGGTGTGAGCCAGTGAGTCCCTGGGCCTACTATAGAGTTGTAAGTGGAGACTAACAGTAAAAAAAAAAAAAAAAATTCAGAAAATATTAACACAAAGGATGAAGTGGAACCTGGTGTTGATTAAAACTAAATAATAAAGATAGAAAACCCCATCAGATGCTTCCATTGAAAAGATAACTAGAAAATAAAAGGAAAAACTGATAAAGAAGGGTAAGTAGCATACCAAACATGAAGAAAAAAGTTAACCAAACATATCAGAAAGTACATGTGATGATATACTGATATTAGGAAGCATTAACTTAATCCACAAAAGAAAATCCCTGGCCAGGTATGGTGGTTCATGCCTATAATGCTAACACTTCGGGAGGCCGAGGTGAGAGGACTGCTTGAGCCCAGGAATTCACCTTGAGCCGAGGTGAGAGGACTGCCTGAGCATGGGCAACATAGCAACACCCCATCTCTATTTTAAAATACAAAAGAAAAAAGCAAAGAAAATCACTAATATCTGAGGCTACCCTTCTATATGCTATATAATGCTGCTATATAATAGGATCAAATCCACTTATAACATACTCTAAAGGTACATGAAGGTCATTCGGGTTTAGAAAATAAGTCAGAGCCAACTCTGTAATCCTAATAACTATACAAAGAGCATTATCCTACCATACGCACTGTACTACAAACACACTGTAAGTAAGTGCTATTCAAAGTATGATCAACAGCCTAGGATCAATCTACAGACTGTCTATGATAAGGACATTTAGAGTACTTAGAAAATGTTTTTGAAGCAATTTGATCAAAGAAATTTTGTTTGTTGCATCTAACGATAAAAAATTGAGCCTTGTTTTTTTTTTTTCCTTTAATTTTGCTGTAATTTTTTTTTTCTTATATTTTATAAAATATTGGTCTGCAACATGCTGGCAATGAAGAAACTGATCCTTCCCCACAAATAGTCTGAAACATGGCACTTTAAGTTATATTACAAATTTTGGCATTTCACAAAACAGTAAAAGATCCAGTAAAAAAATTTTCTTTTCTTTTTTTTTTTTTTGCCTCAAAGGTGATTTAAGTAAGTTTAAAACCTTGTCTCTGGGTAAACTGAAATGCTAAGTAGCAGATCTCTGGGTTACATAAAATCACTTTTTTTTTTTGAGACAGAGTCTTGCTCTGTCACCCAGGCTGGAATGCAGTGGCACGATCTCGGCTCACTGCAACCTCGACCTCCTGGGTTCAAGCGATTCTCCTGCCTCAGCCTCCCAAGTAGCCAGGATTACAGGCACATGCCACCATGCCCAGCTAATTTTTGTATTTTTAGTAGAGATGGGGTTTTGCCATGTTGGCCAGGCTGGTCTTGAACTTCTGACCTGTGGCGATCCGCCCGCCTCAGCCTCCCAAAGTGCTGGGATTACAGAAATTACATTTTTTAATTTACAGAGAACTATTTCTGCTAAACAAAAACTAAGGAAAAAAGTCATCATGTCAAATCTTATTTAGAATTGTAAATAAAGTTAACTTACCCATTGCTACATAGGATTTAAAGCGTGTTGATAATTTGTCCACAAAGGCACTTAAGATTTCCAATCCCATTAATGATACCTACGATAAAAAGGGATTTTAATGAATATAAATTACTGATGCATACTTTAATATCAGCATGTAATTTTTGACATATAAAAGATCTTCATAAATATATTACATTTTTAAAAAATGAGATTTAAGTATTCAAGGGTAAACAGTCATGAGGTTGGAGCACTCTAATCTCAAATGGTTCAACAATAAAAACGACAATAATAATGTGTAAATAGGAAGATCGCGATAAAGCGTATTTGGTACAATGCTAACTGGTAAATTAGACGAAGTTACACAGGAGTTTACTGACTCTACAGTCATGCATCACTTAATGACAGGGATAAAGTCTAGCAAACGTATTATTAGGTAATTTTGTTATTGTGCAAACATCAGAGTGCACTTACACAAACCTAGGTAGTATATAGCCTACTACAAACCTAACCTACATGGTATATGCTATTGCTTCTAGGCTACTACCTGTACAGTACGTTACTGTGCAAAATACTGTAGGCAACTGTTAACATAATGGTATTTGTGTATCTAAACATAAAAAAGGTGATGCAAGCACAATATTGCAACAACTATGACGTCACCAGGCAATAGGAATTTTTCAGCTCTATTATATCCTATGGGACCACCAATGTATATACAGTCCATCACCGACCACAATGTTGTTATGTGGTATGCATAACTATATTTGTAACTTTGAAATGTTTCCTAAATGAAACAGTTAAAAATGAAGAGCCTCTTTAATTACAGAGGAATTTCATCTTCTGTCTGGGAATTTCATCTTCTGTCTGGGATGTAGAAACTAGAAAGAACATCTCTCTCATTCTAACAAGAAAAAGCCTACTGGGTCTACAAAATCCTAACTGCTCTTGAATCCATCAGAAAGCTAAGGCTGGAGAATAACCAACTAACCTGAAATCTAAACATGGGACACAGCCAGTAGGTCACATGTGACAGGACAGGAGGAAAAGGAACCCATGATGTAACTGAGTAAGAAGAAGTCAGTTATACTTTACAAAACTATTTACAACTGAGTGTGGGTTAGCATGAAAATACAATCCCTACTAGCCACAGACACAAGGAGAATTCATACCCACTTACAGGCTCTAGTTCACATCTACTTTCAAGCTCTTTCTCCACAAACCTCCACTGGACACTCTTAAGACTAAGGGCTGAGCAGGATACTGGAAAGGCACAAAGGCACCTAGTACCCTTGTCCTGTAAGAAACAAAAGTTTGAAGCTAAGAAATAAAAGTTTGATGCTCCTCAGTGAAGGCTATGAAACACTGTTACTCCTAAGGCACAGGTAGAACTCAACGCTGTTAAGGAGAGGAAAAAGATAAAAAGCCTCCACGCCAGAGGAAGGAGCAGAAAAACATCCTGGGGCCCATATAGTTGGGGAGAGCCATGGTCTTTATAAAGCCTTACCCCAAGACTCAGGACAAAAAGCTTCCTAAGACTGAAGCTGGACCAGAAAAACAAAGAATGACCCTGTTTCCCCCAACCAGACCGGCAAGTATGAAATAAGAAGCAACAGCAGTCTACCAGCGGGGAAGGGGCAAGAACACAAACAAGAATCCTCTATGAAGCACAAGAAAATAGGGAAAACCTAAAGTGCAGAGTTGAGTAGAAACTTGAGGAAAATCCTTCATAAAATTAACCAAGTGACAAAAAAATGTGAAGCAAATATGAACTAAAGTAACTATAGCAATCATAACATCGAAACCTAACTCAACTCCTGACTAGACTGACTGCACAGCTCCACACTATATATAAGCTTAGCAGAAAAAAGGCATGTCACTTCCAGGCATAAGTACTATTTAACTTAGTCTTAAACATCTCAAACACTGTCCAGTTTTCAACCATACATTATGAGACAGACAGAAAAGCAAGGAGGGATACAAACCAATATCAAGAATAAAGCATGGAACAAAATACATAGATAATCTGAAAGCTGGAATTATCAGAGCATTTAAATAACTGTGATTAATGTAGTAAATGTTCTAGTTAAAAGAACAAACAACATGCATGAAAAAAAGGAATTCCAGCAGAGAGATGAAAACTTTAAGGCAGACTCAAAATGCAAATAATTTTTTAAATGCATTAAAAGGAAGGCAAAAGTGATTAAGATGCCTCTGATGGGTTCATCAAAAGATTTGACACAGAAAAGGAAAGAATCAGGGAATATGAAAATACGTTAATACAAATTACTCAATTTGAAATACAAAAAGGAACAAAAAGGGAAGGGGAGAGACAAAGCATTCAAGAGCAGTGAGATAATATCAAATTGTCCAACATAATGTCATAGGAATTCTAGAAGAGAGAACAAGGTAGAAGAAATACTTGGAGGGAAAATAGCCAAGAATACGGTAAAAATAATGAAAGGCATCAAACCATACATCTAAGAGTCTCAGAGAACCCTCAAACAGAAAATTCCAAAAAACACCAAAACACATCCTATTCAAACTGTTAAAACTAAAAGAAAGAAAAATCTTAAAGTCAATGAGAAAAAACAAAAGGACATTAAATACACAAGTACAGAAGACTTCCGGCCAAAAAGTATGAGAGTAAGGAGACAATGGAATGACACTGTTACAGTACAGCAGTCCCCCCTTATCTGTTTAAGTAATACATCCCAAGACCCCAGTGGATACCGGAAACCACAGACAGTACTGAGTCCTATATATAATTTTTCCTACAAATATATACCTATGATAAAGTTTAATTTATAAATTAGGCACAGTAAAAGAGTAACAACAATAATAAAGTATAATAACCATAACAATATACTATAACAAAAGTTACGTAAGTGTGTTTTGTCTCTCTTAAAATATTATATTCTACTTACCTGTTTTGGGACTACAACTGACCACAGGTAAGTGAAACCGTAGAAAGCAAAACCATGGATTATTGTACTACCAAAAGAAAAAAAAAAAAAGAATGCTCTCGCTTCAGAATTCTATACCTAGTTAAAATAAAAGGTATTTTAAAACTAAAGGAGAAATAAAAAGTTTTTCAAACAAACAAAATCTGATAGAATTCATTACAAGAGACCTGTATCACAAGAAATGTTAAGGGAAAATCTTCGAGTTAAAAAATACACGACAGCAGACAAAAACTTAGATCTACACTAAGAAATAACAGGAAATAGTTGAAATTAAAATAAATATTTAAAACCTTAAAAATAAGCTGGGCACAGTGGCTCGTGCCTATAACCCCAGCACTTTGGGAGGCCGGAAGATCACCTGAGGTCAGGAGTTCGAGACCAGCCTGGCCAACATGGCAAAACCCCATCTCTCCTAAAAATACAAAAATTAGCTGGGTGTGGTGGCACATAACTGTAATCCCAGCTACTCAGGAGGCTGAGGCACGAGAATCATTTGAACTTGGAAGGCAGAGGCTACAGTAAGCTGAGATTGTGCCACTGCACTCCAGCCTGGCAACAAATCAAGACACTGTCTCAAACAAACAAAAAAACTTTTAAAATACATAAAATATATGTATTTAATTACTCTAAAAACTAACTGACGCTCTAAAACAAATACTAGGTCTATTGAGTTTAGTAAAGTCATGAGATAAAAGGTCACTATAAAAAAATCAATTGTGGGCCAGGCGTGGTGGCTCATGCCTGTAATCCCAGCACTTTGGGAGGGTGAGGCAGGCAGATCACCTGAGGTCAGGAGTTTGAGACCAGCCTGACCAACATGGTAAAACTCTGTCTCTACTAAAAAATACAAAAAAATTAGCCAGGTGTGGTAGCGGGTGCCTGTAATCTCAGCTACTAGGGAGGCTGAGGCAGGAGAATCACTTGAACCTGGGAGGCAGAGGTTACAGTGAGCTGAGATCGCGCTATTGCACTCTAGCCTGGGTGACAAGAGTGAAACTCCGTATCAAAAAAAAAAAAAAAATCAACTGTATCCATATATACCAGCACTCAACAATCGGGAATTTTCAAAATACTGTATCATTTACAAAACTAACAACAATCACAAAATACTTAGATATAATTCTAACAATTAAGTCCAAGATCTACATGCTGAAATCACAAAATGCTAATGAAAGTGATCGAAGAAGAGCTAAATAAATGGATATATATATATATATACCAAATTCATGAATTGGACAACTTAATATTATAAAGATTTGAAACCCCACAAATTGTTCTTGTGTGAATGCAATCCCAATAAAAATTCCAGGAGAATTTGATGCAGAAATTGACAAGCTGATCCTGAAATGTATATAGAAAGGTAAACGAATTAGAACACTCATATCAATATTGAATAAGAAAAATGAAGTTAAAGTGCAATTATCTGATTTGAAGACTTAATATAAACCTATAGTAATCAAGACAATGTGGGGGCTGTGCACAGAGGCACATTCCTGTAATCCCAGTACTTCTGGAAGCTGAGACAAGAGGATCGCTGGAGACCTGCCTGGGCAACATAGTAAGACCCTGTCTCTAAAAAACATTTTAAAAGTAGCTGGCCATGGTGGCACAGGCACGTAATACCAGTTACTCAAGAGGCTGAAGCAGGAGGATCACTGGAGCCCAAAAGTTTGAAGCTGTAGTGACCTATGAATGTACTACTGCACTCCAGCCTGGGTAACAAAGTAATACCCTGTCTCAAAAGAACAAACAAATATATAGATGAATGAAACAGAAGAGGGAGTAGGAAAATAGATATACACATATATAGTCAATTGATATCCAACAACTGTGCAAAGGCAATTCAATGAAGGAAAGAAATATACTTTTTCAATAAATGGTGATGTTACAATTGGATATCCATATGCAAAATAAAAAATGAATCTCAACCTATACATCACATAATTTACAAAAATCAACTCAAAAATGTATCAGACATAAACATAAAACCTAAAACTATAAAACTACTAGAAGAAAACACAGGAGAAAATCTTTACACCTGGAGTACACAAATAATTCTTAGAGACAACATGAAAAGAAACATAAAAGAAAAAAACATAAAAGATTCTTGAAGACAACATAAAATTTTAAAAATTGATGAAGCAGACTTCACTAAGAACTTCTGCTTGTTAAAAGACATGGCTAAGAAAATGAAAAATCCAGGCACAGATTAAGAGAAAATATTTTCAAAATACTTATCTGATAGCCAACTGGGTTCACTGTAGAATTTAACAAGCCTATTCTAAAATTCATATGAAAATTCAAGGGGCCCAGAATTGTCAAAACAAGCTTGAAAAAGTTGGAAGACTCAAATTTCCCAATTTCAAAACATCCTACAAAGCTTCTGTAATCAAGACAGTGTGACAATGGCACAAGGAGAAAAATATAAATTAATGAAATAGAACTCAGAGTCCAGAAATAAACCCATATATTTTTATGGGCAACTGATTTTCAACAAGGGTGTCAAGACCATTCAATGGGGAATGATTCAACATATGGTACTAGGACAACTGGATGAATGTGGACCACTACCTCACACCATACATAAAAATTAACTCAAAATGAATCATAAACCTAAATGTGAGAGCTAAAACTCCATAGCTATTAGAAGAAAACATGGGGTAAATCATTGTGACACTGGCCATGGTTTCTTAGACAGGACATAAAAAGCATAAACAACAAATAAAGAAAGAATTAGAGTTTATCAAAACTAAAAACACCTAGTCTTCAAAAAAACACCATGAAGAAAGTGAAAAGACAACCAACAGAATAGGGGAAAATATTTGTAAAACATATATCTGATAAGGGACTTGTATCCATAAGAACTTTTACAACTTAATAGTAAAAGGACAAATAATCCATTTTTTATTTTTTTATTTTTTTATTTTTTTATTTTTGAGACGGAGTCTCGCTCTGTTCCCCAGGCTCTGGGGTGCAGTGGCGCAATCTCGGCTCACTGCAAGGTCCGCCTCCTGGGTTCACGCCATTCTCCTGCCTCAGCCTCCTGAGTAGCTGGGACTACAGGTGCCCGCCACCGCGCCCGGCTAATTTTTTTTGTATTTTTAGTAGAGACGAGGTTTCACCGTGGTCTCGATCTCCTGACCTTGTGATCTGCCCGCCTCGGCCTCCCAAAGTGCTGGGATTACAGGCGTGAGCCACTGTGCCTGGCCAAATAATCCATTTTTTAAAATGAGCAAACAGAAAAGAACAGAAAGTCTGGAAATACACTCACATGAATATAGTCAAATGATCTCTCACAAAAAAAGCAAAGGCAATATCATGAAGAAAAGATTTTCAACAAATGGTATTGCAACAATTGAGATCCACATGCAAAAAAATTAATCTAGACAGAGACCTTACGTCCTTCCCCAAAAATTAACTCAAAGGATCATAAAACTAAACGTAAAATAAAAAACTCCTAGAAAATAACATAAGAAAAAATCTAACTGACCTTGGTGTGGCAATGTCTTTCTAGATATGATACCAAAGGCATGGTCCATGAAAGAAATAACTGTTAAGCTGGACTTCACTAAAATTAAAAACTTTTGTTCTATGAAAGATGTCTAGAGAATGGGAAAACAAGCCACAGACTGGGAGAAAATATTTGCAAAATACACATCTGATAAAAGACTGTAATGCAAAATATACAAAGAACTCTTAAAACTCAACAAGAAAATAAACAATTCAAAAACTGGGCAAAAGATCCAAACAGTGCCTCACCAAAAAAGATGTAAGATACATAAACAGCAAATAAGCACATGAAGAGATTCTCAACATCATATGTCATTAGGAATTGCAAATAAAATTACGATACCACTACACACCTATTAAAATGGCCATAACCCAATTCACCTACAACACTAAGTGTTGACAAAGGTAGGGAGAGAAAGGAACTCTCATTCACCACTGGTGGGAATGCAAAATGGTACAGTTATTTTGGCAGTTTCTTATAAAGCTAAACATACTCTCCCCCATATGATCCAGTGATCATTCATGTTCCTTGGTATTTAGCCAAAGGAGTTGAAAACTAATGTCCACAAAACACCTACAAACTCAAATTTTTTGTTTTTGTTTTTTGTAGAGATAGGGTTTCACCACGTTGACCAAGCTGGTCTTCAACTCCTGGACACAAGCCATCTACCCGCCTTGGCCTCCCAAAGGGCTGGGATTACAGGCATGCGCCACCATGACCAGCCCACCCTCATGTTTAAAGCAACTTTATTCACAGTTAGCAAAACTTGGAAGCAACCAAGATGTCCCTGAGTAGCAGAATGGATAAATATGTAGTACATTCAGACAATGGAATAGTATTCAGCACTAAAAGGAAATGAGCTATCAAGGCATGAATAAGACATGAAAGAACCTTAAATGTATGCTACTAAGTAAAAGAAGTGAGTCAAACTATATGACATTTGGAAAAGGCAAAACTATGGAGATGGTAAAAGGATTGCCAGGTATTGGGGGAAAGAGGAAGTTTTAGGCAGAGCACAGAGGATTTTCAGGGCAATAAAACTATTCTGCATAATACTATAATGTTAGGTACATTTATCAAAACCTATAGCACGTACAATACTTAGAGTGAACCCTAATGTAAACTGTGGACCTTGAGTGATAATGATGTGTGAATGTAGGCTCATCAATTATAACAAATGTATCACTCTGGTAGGGAATGCTGCCAGTGGAGGAGGCTGTGCATTATGCGGAAGCAGAGGGATATATGAGAAATCTGTCTCTCTTACTCAATTTTACTGTGAACCTAAAACTGCTCTAAAAAAATAAAACCTATTAAAAAACAAAAATGAGCAAAGAACTTGAATAGGCATTTCTCCAAATAAGATATACGAATGGCAGTCAGGCACAGTGGCTCACGCCTGTAATCCCAGCACTTTGAGAGGCCACAGTGGGTGGATCACCTGAGGTCAGGAGATTGAGACCATCCTGGCTAACCCGGTGAAATCTGTCTCTACTAAAAATATCAAAAATTAGCTGGGCATGGTGGCATGCACCTGTAGTCCCAGCTACTTGGGAGGCTGAAGCAGGAGCAGAGAGATTGGAACCCTTATATGCTGCTGGTGGTAATGTAAAATGGTGCAGCCATTGAAGAAAACAGTTTGGCAGTTCCTTCTAAAGTTAAACAAATTTACCACATGGCCCAGGAATTCCACTCTTAGGTACATACCCAAAGGAAGTGAACTCAAACAGATATAGCCACGTGTACCTGTACATCAATGTTCACTGCAGCATTATTCACAATATAGTCAAAGGTGGAAACAGCCCACATGTCCATCAACTGATGCACAGATAAACAAAACGTGGTATATGTATACAATAGAATTTTACTCAGCCATAAATAGGAATGGCTGATACATGCTATAACATAGATTAACCTTGAAAATATCTCAATTCAATGAAGCTAGTCACAAGAGGCTACATGTTATATGGTTCAATTTATAAGAAATGTCTACAATAGGCAAATCTATAAAGATAAGTAGAATAGTGGTAGCTTAGGACTAGGTTGGGGTGGGTATGGAGGGTGGGATAATAGCTAAAGGGTATAGACTTCTTTTGGAGGTGATGAAAACGTTTTAAAATTTACTGTCGTGATGGTTGCACAAACCTGTAGCTATTACAAAATCAATGTAATATACACTTCAAATGAGTGAATTATATAGAATGAGATATCAATAGAGCTGTTAAACAAAATTGAAAATCCAAAATAGACTCAACTACACATACATGAGCCAAGCAGTTATCTCAAAAAAGCAGGAAAAATGTGTACTCTTAAGAATATACTTAGGAATCTATCCCCAAGATATACAAGTAAAATTATGAAAAGACATGCAAAAATTATTCACTACAAGAGACTGGAAACTATCCAAACATTCATCAATATGGGACAGATTCAATAAACCATGGTGTATCCACACTACAGGATACTATGACACTTTAAAAATAAAAATGAAGACTACCCTAATTCTGCTATGCAACAATCTCCACAATATACTGTTAAGTGAAAAAAGCAAAGTTGGGAAAAGTATGTATATCAAAAAAAGGGGAATTAAATAGATATAGACAGACATAAATGTTTAAAAAAAACAACGATGGCTGGGTGCGGTGGCGCATGCATGTAATCCCAGAACTTTGGGAGGTCAAGGTGGGAGCATCATTTGAGCCCAGGAGTTTGATACCAGCCTGCACAACATGGCAAGACCCCATCTCTACAAGACATAAAAAATTAGGCATGGTGGCATGCGCCTGTGGTCCCAGTTGCTAGGGAGGCTGAAGTGAGAGGATCACCTGAGCCTGGGACATCAAGTCTGCAGTAAGTCATGATGGTGCCACCGCACTCTAACCTGGGCAACACAGTGAGATCCTGTCCCAAAAAACAAACAAAAAACACACACAGACACAATGATGGAAAATAAAATTTTAATGGTGAGAACAGGATACAAGGAACAGAGAGAGAAACTAGAGTTCTTTGAAGACACCTTCTTTTAGCAACAACTATTTTATTTCATTTTCAATGAAAAACAACTATTTTATTTCATTTCATTTCATTTTCAATGAAATAAAATAAATGAATCTAAATTTACATCGAGTTAGTAGCATAACCACAAAAAAGACTATTTCCAAGTGACTTGAAACACAGTAATTTGGCCCTATCTTGTCAATGGGATATATCCTAGAGACAAAAACAAAACTGAAAAATACAGCTAATGGTCTTTATAAATCTTATTGTTGTTGACAGAAAAAAGATACAGATAGAAGACAGAAGTAAAAACTGTAGTCTTAAATCTGAATTAGAAATATCAGTATGAACTCATGATATATTTTTCTTTAAAATTAAAATAAAATCTAGGTCATGTGTAGCGGCTTATGCCTGTAATCCCAGTACTTTGGCATGCTGAGACGGGAGGACTGCTTGAGCCTAGGAGTTCAAGACCAGCCTGGGCAACACAGGGAGATCCTATCTCTAGAAAAAAAAATTTTTAAGTTAGTTGGGCATGGTGGTGTGCACCTGTAGTCCTAGCTACTTGGGAGGCTGAGGTAAGAGGATTGCTTGAGCCCAGGAGGTTGAGGCTACAGTGAGTTGTGTTTGTGCCACTGCACTCCAGACTAGGCAACAGACAGAGAGACTCTGTCTCAAAACATAAAAATTAACCAAATAAAATAAGATCTAATTCTGTCCACTGAAAGAAATCTAGAAACAATGACCAAACAAGGACAATGAATACCACTAGCACCACATTGCAGTTTCCAGGCACCCCTTCCCATGAAAAAAGATCAAGAGTTTCATGGAGAGGTGGCTCATTCCTGGGCTGGAGGAGGAAATACATCTTGTGATATCAGACAGCAAAGAAGCAGTCAAAGATTACTAGGGTCATGTCAAGATAGGACAGTTTGAATATCAAAAAGGATAATAACTGCATTGTCTTGAAACACATTAGGTATATTTAAATACATACATTCATAATTATATGAAAACAAAAACAAAACATTTGAAGGATACTAAAAAAAAAAAACCATTATTTTCACAATTAGTAAGTAAATGGAAAGAATCACAGAAATATACCTACCATTCTATATAAACCATATCACTGGGTAAATAACTGTAAATGGGGAAAGTTTCTCTTTATAAAACCATTCCAGCCAATAAATGAAGAAATAACAGAATTCAAATATCACCGTTTTGCAAACTCTAATGAATTAATAGATCTAGACACTGAATGCTAATGGCCTCTAACATCACACACACAAAAAAACAGACCTAGAGCTTGTGTGCCTTCCATACCTCATGTGCCTCCAGGAAGGAGATGGAAGGAGAGTATTTCCTATTAAATAGTCTTGCCCCCCGGCCCCCCAAAAAAGGACTCAAATTAAGTTTCAGATCCAACTAAATTACCAATTTACAGGAAAAACTGAGGGAACAGTCAAACATCATTACACAAATGAAACTGGCAAAATCCAGACTGTGGGAAAAATTTACACAAATAAAACTCAAGAATTTTTTTAAATAGAAAGAGACTAAGGGGGAAACATTAAAAGAGACTTAATAAATAAGTTGACTCTTGCAGGCAGAATAATAACCTCACAAAGGCGTTCACATCCTGACTCCTAGAACCTCTGAATATGATATCACACTTGGCAAAAGGGACTCTGCAGATATAATTAAGGATCTTGAGAGGGAAAAATTACCCTGGATTATCCTAGGCCTAAAGGTATCACAAGGGTCTCCCTCCCCATCTGTTCTGTGGTGAAATCTACGCTCTTAGTAAATTTCAAGTACAATATAGATTAACCATAGTCACCATACTGTGCATTAGGTTTCCAGAACTTACTCCTAACAGAAAACATGTACCCTTTGACAAATATCTCCCCTTTTTCCACATCCCTCAACCCTTGGTAATCACCATACTATTCTGTTACTATCTATAAATTTGACTTTTTTTTTTTTTTTTTTAAGATTTGACATAAAAGTAAGATCATGCTGTATTTGTCTTTCTGTGTCTGGCTTATTTCACTTAGTATGTCTTCCAGGTTCATCCATGTTGTCACAAATGGCAGGATTTCCTTCTTTTTAAGGCTGCATAATATTCCTTTGTGTGTGTGTTATGTGTTGTGTATGTGTGTATATATATATACACACACATATAAACACATACATACACACACCCCACATTTTCTTTATCCATTCATCTGTTTATGGACACAGTGGTTTCCATACCCTGGCTATTGTGAATAATGGTGCAATGAACAAGGGAATGCAAATATCTCTTTGAGACAGTGATTTATTTTCTTTGGATATATACTCAGAAGTGGAGCACATGGTAGTTCTATTTTTAATTTTCTGAGGAACCTCCTTACCATTTTCCATGATAGCTGTACCAATTTACATTCCCATCAACAGTGTACAATTTTCTTCTCCACATCCTCTCTAATACTTGCTATCTTTTGATTTTTTGATAACAGACATCCTAATTGGTATGAGGTGATATTTCATCGTAGTTCTGAATTACATTACCCTAACAATTACTGATGTTGGTATCTTCTCAAATATTGAGTTAGATGAGCATCTCATACATTTTGGATACTAAACCCTTATCAAATATGATTTGCAAGTATTTTCTCCCATTCAGTAGACTGCCATTTTGTTTTGATTGCTTCCTTTGCTGTCCAGAAAACTTTGTAGTTTGATGTAGTTCCCCTGTTTATTTTTGCTTTTGTTGGCAGTATTTTCACGTCAAATCCAAAAAATCACTGCCAAGACCAAAGTCAAGGATATTTCCCCCTATGTTTTATTTTAGGAGTTTTACAGTTTTAGGTCTTGCATTTAAGTCTTTAATCAATTTTGAGGTAATTATTGTGTATGGTGTAAAATAAGGGTCCAATTTCATTCTTTTGCATGTGGATATCCAGTATATCCAGTATCTCCAATACTGTGTATTGAAGACACTATCCTTTCCCCATTGTGTATTCTTGGTGTCTTTGTCAAAAATTAGCTGACTATGTATGTGTGGATTTATTTGAAGGGTCCTTATAAGGGGGAATCCTTATAAAGACAAGGGTACTTATAAAAAGGAGGCCAAGAGCCACAGTCAGAGATTTGATGACAGAAGAGGTCAGACGAAGAGATTTGAAGATGTTATACTGCTGGCTTTGAAGATGGAGAAAGATACCAAGAATCAAGCAAAGCAGGCATCCCCTAGAAGCTGGAAAATTCTCCCCTAAAGTCTCTAGAAGGAATATAATCCTGCTGACACCTTGATTTTATCCCAATGAAACCCATTTTAGATTTTTGACCTATAGAACTGTAAAACAAAAAATGTATAAGTGTATAAGCTAGTGTGTCATAATTTGTTAGCAGCAATAGGAAGATAATATATTAATGAATCACAAGATGTGGCTCTTATTTGGTTCCTAACTTTTCTTAAAATAACTTACTAAAAGATTTAGAAATGTGAACCCTGGACATGTGACATCAAGGAATTATTGTTTTATAATTCTGATGATGTTGAGGTTACATTAATAAATTTTTAAAAAGAACATGTATCTTTGAGACAGTAACTAGGAAGTCCTGGGGATGAAACCGTATGATATCTGTCATTTGTGATATAGTGATGGGGTAGGATTGGCCATGGGCTGATAAACATTGTGGCTGAATTTATTTTACTGTCTACCTTTACATATGTTCAAAATTCTCCATAATAAAGTTTTTGTAATTAAAGAGAGCATGATTCCTAATGGTGAGATGTTAGAAAACACCCTTGGTACCCAGAACACAAGGTGTTTTATTCATCCTAATCCTAAGGGTCTTAGCCAATACACCAAAACCAAGCAAAACTGTTGTTAGTCTGTGATATACATATAGAAAACCTTTTAAAAATCTATAAATTGGAGAAAAAATGTTTTTAATTATTACAATAATAAGCAGGCTAGCCATAAAAATCAATATACCAAATGCCATTTTATTTCTATAAGCCAAAAAACATAATTTTTAAAGGTATAGTGGCTCTTACCTACAGTTCCAGCTACTCAGAAGACTGAGGCCAGAGGGTCACTTGAGCCCAGGAACTGGAGGATACAGTGAGCTATGATCATGCCACTACATTCCAGCCTGGGCAACAGAGTAAGATCCTGTCTCTAAAATAAATAAATAATAAAAATACAAAAGAGCAAATAGCATTTATGATACTCACACTTTAAATTACCTAGGAGTTGGCCAGGCGCAGTGGCTCACGCCTGTAATCCCAGTACTTTGGGAGGCCAAGGCAGGCGGATCATCACAGGTCAGGAATTTGAGACCAACCTGGCCAACATGGTGAAACCCCGTCTCCACTAAAAATACAAAAATTAGCTGAGCCTGGTGGTGGGCATCTGTAGTTCCAGCTACTCTGGAGGCTGAGACAGGAGAATCGCTTGAACCCGGGAGGCGGACTTTGCAGTAAGCTGAGATCATGCCACTGCACTTCAGCCTGGAGACAGAGTGAGACTCCATCTCGAAAAAGAAACTGATTCCTTCCATTTTCTCAGTGAAGTCAGAAGCAATGCCTGCCTCAGCTGACAATGATTGTAGAAGAGGTACCAGTAGGATCAAGCGGAGAGGAAAAGATGTAGAATAGTTGTTTAAGTGAAAAAGTGAATGAACGAAGAAAATATAGTATGACTTTCAGGCAGCATTAAGGGCCCACATGATGGTCAGGAATTTAAAATGAAGCCAGTTAAAGAGGTTTTGTGTTTTTCCCCAAACATCTTCAGTTGCACTAGTGCAGGTATAGGGTAGGCAGAGTGGGATTAACCAGTATTGCACTTTTCTTCTGAGACAAAGTCTCGTTCTGTCACCCAGGCTGGAGTGTAGTGTCACAATCTCAGCTCACTGCAAACTCTGCCTAGCAGGTTCAAGGGATCCTCCCACCTGAGCCTCCCAAATAGCTAGGATTACAGGCATGCACCACCATACCTGGCTAATTTTTCTTATTTTTTTTTTATTTTTTTTTTTAGTAGAGACGGGGTTTCACCATGTTGCCCAGGCTGGTATCAAACTCCTGACCTCAGGTGATCGCCCTGCCTCAGCCTCCCAAAGTGCTGGGATTACGGGTGTGAGCCACCATGCTCAGCTCAGTATAACATTTTATCAAATGAGGACCATAAAACAAGAATGAAGAGAGAAAATAGAATTAAGAATGAATGCAAGGACTAGTATCCAGAATCTACAAGCAACTCAAATCAGCAAGGAAAAAAAACAAAACAATCCCATCAAAAAGTGGGCAAAGGGTATGAATAGACAATTTCCAAAAGAAAATATACAACTGGCCAACAAATATACGAAAAAATGTTCAACATCACTAATCATCAGGGAAATGCAAATTAAAATCACAATGAGATACCACCTTACCCCTGCAAGAATGGCCATAATTAAAGAGTCAAAAAAACAATGGATGTTGGTGTGATATGATGTGATGAAAAAGGTACACTTTTACACTGCTGGTGTCCACTATGGAAAACAGTATGGAGATTCCTTAAAGAACTAAAAGTAAAACCACCATTCCATCCAGCAATCCCACCACTGGGTATCTACCCAAAGGAAAAGAAGTCATTATATAAAAAAGACACAGGAACATGCATGTTTATAGCAGCACAATTCACAACTGCAAAGACATGGAACCAACCTAAGTGCCCATTAACCAATGAGTGGATAAAGAAAATGTGGTGCACATACACCATGGAATACTACTCAGCCATAAAAGGAACAAAATCATGTCGTTTACAGCAACTTGGATGAGCTGGAGGCCATTATTCTAAGTGAAACTCAGAAAATCAAACATCGTATGTTGTCACTTACAAGTTAGGAGCTAAGCTATAAGGAATCAAAGGCGTAAGAATGATAAAATAAACTTTGGGAACTCAGGGAGGAGGTTGAGGGATAAAAGACTATGTATCGGTAGTGTACACTGCTTGGATGACAAGTGCACTAAAATCTCAGAAATCACCAACAAAGGACTTATCCACATAACCAAAAGCCACCTGTACCCTCAAAACCACTGAAATTATAATAAAATTTTTTTTAAAAAAAGAATGAATGGAAGGGTATGATTAATGGGTGAGCTTAATGAAATAGATGTCACGTGGGGTGGTAAAACTCTTCAAGTTCAAAGAAATGAGGTTCAGAATTTAGAGTTCCAGAATATCATAATCACCAACAGTAATGTCACTGGTGAAAGGGTGACTCAATGCCGGGCGCAGTGGTTCATGCCTGTAATCTCAACACTTTGGGAGGCCAAGGCGGGTGGATCATCTGAGGTCAGGAGTTTGAGAGCAGCCTGGCCTACATGGCGAAACCCTGTCTCCACTGAAAATACAAAATAAGCTGGGTGTGGTGGCGTGCGCCTGTAATCCCAGCTACTCGGGAGGCTGAGGCAGGAGAACCACTTGAACCCACGAGGTGGAGGATGCAGTGTGCTGAGATTGCATTACTGCACTCCAGCCTGGGCGACAACAGCAAAACTCCATCTCAAAAAAAAAAAAGCATGAATCACCAGCAACTACATACCTGTAGTGGTCTGAATTGGTGGCGGCAGCATTTACAACCATGTAACTATCATTATGTTTTCATGGGTAGTCAGGTTGACATACTTACATGTCAAAATATATTTTACCTCATAAATTATGTGTGATTTTCCTTTATAGTACAGCTAATACATTACAGAGGTTTTTAAAATTTATGTGTATCAGATATTATCTATAAATTTTATTTCAGAATTGAAAAGGAAGAAGGGGTAATTAAAAGAGGGAACTGACTCTGACAGGATTGAGAATCACCGCCACAGAAAAATATTTGATGCATATGTAACAAGGTGACAAAAAGGACAATGTTAAAAATAAAGAATTAAAAACAACCTGGATGTTCACCTATACAACAGGTAAATGGAATAGGCAACATAAAAACAACTGAATGTTCACCTATACAGCAGGTAAATGGAATAGGCAACATCAATACGTATTAATGGGTAGATAAACCTCACCTCTTTCGGCAAACTAAAAAATGGCATATTTCTTAATAGTTTATAGGATATATAATTGAGGTGACACCAATGGTGGGAAGTATCCTCTTCAGAATGCGAAAGGGGCTATGATTTTAAATTCTGAGAAAATACATGGAATGCTACCAGACAGCCCTGCACTACATAGCGCTACATACATGTTTTCACTGTTTTCTCTTTTTTTTTTTTTTCTTTCTTCCCTGAGACAGGGTCTGGCTCTGTTGCCCAGGCTGGAGTACAGTGGCCCAATCATGGCTCAGTGCAGTCTCAATATTCTGGGCTAATTTTTTTGTAGGGATGAGGTCTCACTATCTTGCTCAGGCTGCATTTTCTCCATTTTTTAACGTCAACTTACCCTGTGGTTGCAGATGAAATGTAAATGTTACTAATCCTCATAATATACAAAAGTAAAAGTAGAGCTGGCAAATAATAGAATATTGAAGAGGTTTATAAAAGTAGAGAAAAGGAATATGGATATTCTAATCTTCCGAGGCTCAAGCAACTCCTCCACTAATTTACCAGGTCTATGGTCTAAAGCAATATACTTATGTCTCCTTTTCTACAAAAAAAGGAAAATAATAGTACACCGATTTCCGAAGACCATCTTAAAGATTAAATGAGACAATGCAAATAAAGCATTTGAGACAGTGCCTGGTACTCACTAAGGACTCTGTAAATGGTGGTTATCATACTTAACTATTTTATGAAGCAATTTTTATTGCCATAATACCATTTAAAAATTTGAGAACTCCTGAAATTGTAGGACCATTCTGAGTAAAAGTCAAATGTCAGACTACCTATATTACATATATGCCTATTTCCATATTTTGAATCTTCAATTATGACTTCTCCATTGAACTTGGGACCCCAACTGTCTATCATCTCAACTTGTATGTTAAACAATCTTCTCACACCTAACACAGTAAAAACTAAACTTTTTATATCCTTCACCCAATTTGTTCTTCTCTCAGTCTTCCCTATTTCAATAAATAGCACAACCTAACCTACTGCTGAAGCAAGGCAATTATCCATAATTCCTCTCTTTCTTTCAACCCTCAAATCCAATCCAACAGGAGCTCCTAGTGGATCTACCACCAAATCATAGCCCAAATTTTCCACTTTTCAGCATTGCCATTGCTATCAAACCAGGCCTAGCCACCATTATCTCTCTGCTGCTTCTGTTACTCCTTTATAGTCGACTCTCCACAAAGCAGCCACCCTTTACACACATAAAACCCTCCACTGTATTTATTTTTTTTAGACGGGAACTTGCTCTGTTGCCCAGGCTGGTCTCAAACTCCTGGCCTCAGGTGAGCCTTCTGTCTCAGCCTCCCAAGTAGCTGGGACTACAGACACAAGCCACCACACCCAGTTACCTCCACCACATTTAGAATAAAATTCTATGACTTCATACCTGCCCAGCTACTTCCACCATATTTAGAATAAAATCCTATGACTTTATACCTGCTTCCTCAACTTCGTCTTTCTTAACACCTCACTCATTTAAACTCTAGCCAGGCTGGCTTTCTTTATGTTTCTCAACAAAACTAGGGTCTTTGAATTTGCTGCTTTCTCTGCTTCAATTATTCTTCACTCTTATGTTTCTTTAGTGTCTGCACTCACATGTCACCTCTTTTGACCACCCAAAGTAGAGTCTCATAAGCATTTCAAACCATGTTTACTTACAAGCACATGCTACCTGAAATGATCTAATTTCTATACCTGTCTACCTCTTTCTAACACAATGGCAGGGATCTCATTTTCCCATTTTCTGTTAAGTCACCTTCTCAATGAGGTCTTCAATGACCAACTATTTAAAATTCCAACATATGCATCTTGCCTAGTATTCCCTATTCCCTTCACTGTTTTTTTTTTTTCCAAACCACTTAACACCATCTAACACACTATACATTTTATTTATCTTTCTTGCTTATTCCTCTCCTCCTACTAGAATCTAAGTCCACAAAGGCAAGGATTTGTCTTTTTTCACACTGTATCTGCAATGCCTAGAAGAATAAGTTCCTGATAATAACAGGTCATCGATAAATATCCTAATGAAGCTGAATGAATGGGCCTTGTCTTGTTTAAAGCTGGATGGATCCTTAGCATCTTGAATACCCAGCATACAGGAGGCACTCAAATTTACTAACACAATGACTGTTAAGACACTCAGATTCTGAAGTACTACCAATCCAAAGAAAAATTGTATTTTGTTCAGTATAAACTGAAATAGAAATATGATTCTATTTGTATGTTCAAAAACTCCTATGACACACTTTTTAAAATAGTTAAATATGTTTTATTGTATCTTAAGTTAAAAAAAATTAAAAAGATTACCCAGTTGGGTAACTTAGTTTATAAAACCTAAAGCAACAGATTAATTAGAATGCCCTTTCCCTAACAATGTCAGAAAAGTTATTATGCTATAGAATTCAACAGAAAGGGGAGAACTAGTGATTTAGGAAAGAGAGCAGAATTGATGGATCAATGTCCTTGAGTAAGCAAGAAGGCATGGAATCTAATACTTTTGTGGAGGGAATGGCATAAATGAGGAAAACAGGCAATTTATCTATCCTAATAAGGAAGAAGGTAGATTATATGGTCACAGCTACAAGGAAGTGTATAGATAGGTGGTGGGAGACTATGGCAGTTCTCTTCTGATTGCTGAAATTGTCTTTGGCTACATTATCTAGTGAGGAGCATGGAGAAAATGTGTAGTGAAAACAGTTAAGAACCCGGATGAGACCCCTGATGGATTCTAATTCTTAAATAACAGTTAAAAACACAGCACCGAGTAGAAGTAGGGCTCAGAGTCATAACAGAAAATTAGCATACTGTAGTATCACAGAATATCAGCATGATTGCTCAACTGTCATTCACTGAGTGCACATCTGATGAATGAAACGGCCCAAAGCCAATTCACAACAGCACGTGTAAAAGAAGACGGCAAATCGATCTTCACTTGGGAAGGGGTGCAAACATTACCAAAGCGCTGTCTTTCTACAACAGTCTATGCTGTAGCAAAAAATCAACTATCTTGAGTGTGAATATGTATATGCCTTTCTTACAGAGTAAATTTAGCTTGTTTCTTCCAAAGAAGAAATAATCTCCCAAATGGTAATGATATATTATTAAATTACTCCCCAAACTTTTTAAAAATAATAAAGAGATGGTATGTAATGAAGCATCGACACGGTTCTCAAACTTTATTATCCTTGTAAAAAGTCTGACCTTTCCAAAACTCATCCGGGCTTTACCATTAAATCTGCATCATAATTCTAGACTTTGCCTTTCTTCTTTTTGAATAAAAGGTTTCAAAGTACAGCCTATTCGTTGGATTATGAGAATATGTTACTAAGAAGAATCACTTCATCCATGGGAACTTGCAGGCAGCATTTTAAAGCAACACTGCCACCAGAAGACAAGAAAGAAAAGTAACTACTAACGACTACGGGGCAAGTTAAATACAAAATATTTACCTGGCCTCCCAACGTGGCTACATTACAACCTGCCTACTACCGACTCTTTAGAAAGGCTCATTCCTTCTTATACCTCATCTTTGTAACTTTTTTTCCCCCAGCATTAGCCTATCTACTAAGACACATTAACCTAAAATCGTATCCTAATGTTCTAAGTGTTGGTCTGGGTAGTGTTTACACAGGTGAACACAAATGTCGAAGTCTTTCACTTTTTTTTTTTTTTTTAATAAGTGATCAATACTGTGTCCTAGTAACTCCGCAACGTGTCACGGAATCGCTGAATTTGTCATTGTTCACAAGGGTAGAAAAACGTGGTCAGAAGTCAGTTCTCGCTGCCCAGTGGGGACGCGCGACCCCCGTTTCCCCTTTTTTTTTCTTTTTTTTGGGGGGGGACAGAGTCTCACTCTGTCGCCCAGGCTGGAATGCAGTGGCTCGATCTCGACTCACTGCAACCTCCGCCTGCCAGATTCAAGCGATTCTCCTGCCTCAGCCTCCTGAGTAGCTGGGATTACAGGCGCCCGCCACCACGCCCGGCTAATTTTTGTATTTTTAGTAGAGACGGGTTGCACCATGTTGGTTAGGCTGGTCTCGAACTCCCCACCTCGTGATCCGCCCGCCTCGGCCTCCCAAAAGTGTGTTTCCCCTCTTAAGCGGTGGTTCGGACAGGAGCTCTCCCGGCCCGGCGCTCGCGTCGGGGATTAAAGGGCCGCCGCGGAGGGCGTGACCAGCCCAGCCTCGCCGCCGTCGCTTACCCGGTAGTTGCTCGAACCCACCCAGTCGGTGAGCGCGTCGACGGTCTTGCCCAGGCGGCCCAGGTCCTCTTCCAGGTCCGGGATGGCGCCAGGGGCGCCAAGGTAGAGCAGGAGCTCCTGGCCGACCTGCAGGCGGCCGCCGACGTCCTTCTGCTGCACCTGGGCGCAGAAGTACTCCATGCTGCGGGGCTCCATGGCTGCGGCCGCCTGCCCGCCTGCCAGTCTGTGAGCGGCCAACTTTCGCCGAGCGCCGCCCAGCCTCTAGTGCGGGTCCCCGCGGGAGCGGGCGGGACTCACTTAGCCCGCCAGGGGAGCGGCTTGCGGGGCGCAGCGGCCGGCGGGAGGGACGCCAAGCGCCCAGCCGCCCCCAAACTAGTCAAACTCGGCGCCCCCCGAGCCCCAACCCGCTTCAGAAGCCGCGGCCGCGGGCGACGTCAGCACGCGCGTGACGTCAGCACGACGCCGGCGAGGGCCCTCCCGTCCGGCTAGCGCTTCGCTGAGGAGGTGGTGGAGGTAGCTGCGGAAACCGCTGGGAGCGGTAGGACCTCTAGGGAGACTTGGGGTTCTACTTGGTTCGAGCCCGCCGGGAGGCGGGCCGTTCTTCGCTAGCCGCTGCTGGGGCAGCGTGCCCTCGCCCTGTGAAATGTAGAACGTTTCCAAGTTTTCCTCCACTTCTGTTCAACGCTTAGGAAAGTTTCTGGTACTTAGCATCCCCCTTTCCCGCCCCCACTGCCGGTTTAAAAAAAACAAAAACCAAAAAAACAGAATACACTCATGACTTCTGCTTCCAGCCACCACCGCAGTCACTGTGTAATACTTACAAAAAAAGAAAAAATAAATTTGGTTTGCATAAAGTAAAACGCACAGATTTTCAGCATACACTTCATGAGTTTCGGCAAATGTATTCATCCGTGTAACCACCACCCCAGTGAGAGTACAACACGTTTCCAACACCCCAGGAAGTCCCAAGACACTTCCCAATTACCGCCTCTTCCCTAGGCAATTCTAATTTGATTTCTATCACGGTAACATAGTTTTCCCTGTTCCTCAACTTCATACAGTCTACTTTTTTGGAGTCTGGTTACTTTTAGCATAGTGTTTGAGGTCCATCCAGCGCTGTCGGTGTCTCAGAAGTCCATTCTTTTTTATTGCTCTCCATTTTGTGGAATCACTACCATTTGTTGATCCATTCACTTGTTGGTAGATGTTTCGGTTGTTTCCTATTTTTTATAATTATGAATAAAGCTGCTACAACGGTTAGTGCATAAGTTTTTGTGTGGATATATTTTCTTTTCTCATGGGTAAATACCAAGGACTGGCATTACTAGGTCCTGTAAGTTGTATGTTTAACTTTAGAAGAACCTGCCAAATTGTTTACCAAAGTGACTGGATCATATTAAATCCCCACCAGCAATGCTTGAGAGCTTCAGTTGCTCCACAATATTTAATTTGGTAAGGGTTATTCGTTTCAGCCCTTCTAGTGGGGGTAAAGTTGTCTGATACATTCCAAATGCACACTGTATTTATCTTGACAGTTATTCCCAATCACAATGAAATGACTATTTATGTAATATCTTTCTCTTCTAATACACAGAAAGCTCCAGGAACCTTTGTGTTTTCCTAGGATGGTGCCTGGCAAATAATAGGTGGCCAATTTAAGTTAAATGAGTGAATGAATTCAACAAAAATTGATATTTGAAATATTCACAATCACTAAATAAGAACAAACTCAAAATTCAAAGAAATTGACTGTTTTCTGTGTTCTTTTTTCAGTATTTCTGTACTTCACAGTTGTAAAGTTTCTTCCATCTTTAATTGGTTGTAATTTCCCTCAGACTGTGCCTCAATCTAGTAAACTATGTGTGTTGGTTAATTTTATGTGTCAACTTGACTGGGGCAAGAGATGCCGAAATAGCTGGCAAAACATTATTTCTGAGTGTGTCTGTGAGAGAGTTTATGGAAGAGATTATCATTTGAATTGGTGAGCTGAGTAAAGCAGATGGCCCTTTCCAATGTCAGTGGCCATCATCCAATTCGTTGAGGCCTGAAGAGAGCAAAAGGGTGGAGAAAGGCCAAATTCACTCTCTCTGCTCGATCTGAAACATCCATCTTCTCCTGCTCTCAAAGATGGGTGCTCCTGGTTCTTGAACTTTTGGATTCAGACAGAAACTTATATCATCAGTCCTCCAATTCTCAGTCCTCTAGACTAGGACTGTATTACACCACCAGCTTTCCTGGCTCTCCAGCTTGCAAACAGCAGACATGAGATTTCTTGCCCCGCTTAACCATGTGAGCCAATTCCTGTAATAATTATCCTCTCATTAGGCCAAGTGCAGTGGTTCACACTTGTAATCCCAGCACTTTGGGAGACTGAGGTGGAAGGATCGCTTAAGCCCAGGAGTTCAAGACCAGCCTGGGCAACAAATTGAGACCTTGTCTCTACAAGAAATCAATAAATTAGCCAAGTGTGGTGGCACACACCTGTGGTCCCAGCTACATGGGAGGCTGAGGCAGGAGGATCACTTGAGCCCAGGAGGTCAAGGCTGCAGTGAGCTGTGTTTGTGGCACTGCACTCCAGCCTGGGTGACAGAACAACACCCTGTCTCAAAAAAAAAATTTTTTTAAGTATTCTCCACATATCTATCTACTGGTTCTGTTTCTCTGGAGAACCCTGACTAATACATTATGGTAACCATTCCTTGGGTTTGAGTGTCCAAAGGTTCTGTTCTTAAAGGGTTGCAGAAAGATATAAAAAGAGGATCCTATCCAGAAGAACTTTACCCTGTAATTGCTAGTGACCAGGTGCAGTATGTGGTACAGAAAAAAAAAAAATGCAGGAGCTCTGGATTCTAGGTTCAGCTCTGCCCGTTCCTATGACCAAAAGTGACTGCTGCTCTTCCCCCTTGGTTGTCTCTATTCCCCTTTCTGAACTTATGTAAATTGAAGATCACACTAGATCGTTTTTAAGTTATAAGTTAACTAAATCATCTTTAGGAGTAACTCTGGAAGAACCTATAAAATTGTTATTAATTATCATTTATTGTGTTTTATTTTTAGTAGAGATGAAGTTTCACTGTGTTGCCCAGATTATTCTCGAACTCCTGGCCTCAAGCAATCCTCACACTTTGGCCTCCTAAAGTGGTGGGATTACAAGCATAAGCCACTGCACCTGGCCTATAAAGTTAATAGTAAACATTGGTTACTATTACTTATATATTCTTTCTGTGTTTCATTTTAATTCATTAACACATATCCTCTGAGCACCTATATTGTGCTAGATACTGTGCCATAGTTCCAAAGACACAAAATTCATTTAGACCTGGTCTCTGCCCACAAGCTCTAATAGGCACAAGAAAATCAAATGTGAGATGCTACGATAGAGTAAACATATACTGAGATGCTATGATAGAGTAAACAGAGATGCTATGATAGAGTAAACAGAGGGTTTTTGGAAACTAGATGAGAGGCTCCTTATCTAGATAGTACTGAGTATGGGAGTAGAAAAGTTACAAATTAAAGAAGGTTTCTTGGAAGAGGTTATATTTAAATTGAACTTTGAGGATAACTAGCAATTAACTAATTAAAGAATTGGTTTCCTGGGGAGTTGCATGTTTGTCTACAAGATGTAGTCTCAACTATTTTGATTAACTATTTGTTATTATCAGTATATACTCACTACAAAATCTACATCTTTATTTATATCACCGTTGTCTGGCCTAGGTTCAACATTGTTAGAGCAGAAAGTTCACAAAATTGCTAGCATCTCAGTCACTTTTTCACAGCATCCCTAGGCCAAAAGAAACACCTAAGAAGTCCACTAGATAAGTGAGATCCAAACAGCTTAGTATTTATATCCTAGCAAGTTACTAGGCATATGAAAAAATGATATATGCAAATCAAAAATTTTATTTTAAATATCATTCTTGAACAACACTTATAAATGAGATGTCTGTGCCTGTTGGTTACTGTCCAATTTCTCTAACCTTGGAATGGGACTGAATATCATCATTCTCATCCTGTTGCACATTGATACTCAGGCAGTAGAGCACATCAACACTCAGGTTGGCTAATTTTTTAATTTTTTTGTAGAGACATGGTCTCATTTTGTTGCCCAGGCTGGTCTTGAACTCCTGGGCTCAAGGATTCGATTGTTTTTTTTTTTTTAATCAACGCAACCACAAAAAACACAGCCTGGCAAAGATATGACATCAATGAAAAACAATGTACCACAATCTGATGTTGAAATCATGCACTACTTGGAGCCATTACATGTCTTACAGATGCCAATGATCACCATTGCCCTTTAAAACTGTAAATATCCTGGAGTGCTCTTGGTGAGTGTGCTTTGGCACCCCAGGGTGCTGATCACACAATTTGGGAACTTTGGCACAGACAGATCCCTGATGATACCCAAGTTTTCAGAGAGACAAAGAGAACAAGAAATAAGTAGTAATCATGCAGGAAGAGGTATGGGTTCCAATAAGGACTGAGCTTCACAAAGATTCATGCCTAATCGCGTGTTAGGGCTTTTAATCCTCTAAGCAACCCCGTATGGAAGATATTATATCCCCAACTTAGCAAGGAGAAAGCTGAGGCTCAGAGATTAAGTTCCCAGCCTCACTCATGATTTCAGATCCGTGATTCAAACCCAGGATGTCTGGCTTCTGTGGTCTTTCAAATAGACATAAAGAAAAGAAAATTGGAAGAAGAAAGTTTTGAATTAACTACCACAATAATAACACTCCTTGCAAAACACATTGCATTTCTTTGAATATTTATTTATATTTTCATTTAGGACCTGTTTTTCTCTGAATTTCTGTTAGAAAGGAAAAAGAAAGGAGATGGAGAAAATGGGGAGGAATTTTAGAAAAGAAAATGGTGTAGGAAATATCTGCGTTCTTTTATGATCAGTCACTAAAATTTATCTGGGAGCAGAAGTCTATTTTTAACTGGCAACGAAACTGAAATAGATCATTTAAATACAGCAAACTGACTTCCTGACTTATTTGTTCATTATTTGTGATAATAGTGGAAACTTTGAGTAGACTTTGTTCTGCCACTGGAATTTATTTTCCATACGAAGGCTAGGAGACAAATAAATCACCACACAGCTGGTTTGAAATCATGCTTCAGCAAATATCCTTCAAGAAGGGCATTGTGTTAGGTACTGGAGTGGGGGTGGGGGAATAGATGGAAGTGTCTTGCCAAAGATTTATCACAATCTTTCTTTAAAGGTTAAAAGGGATATACATATATACGAATGTTCATAGTAGCTTTATTCATTATAGCCCAAACTGGAAACAACCCATATATCCATCAACCGGAAAATAGATAAATGTCATATGCCATACAATGGAATTCTGCAAAGCAGTAAAAACCAAAGTACTGATATATTCAACAATGAGGCTAAGCCTTTTAAAAAATCACATTCAGCACATGAAGCCAGACACAAAAGAGTACATATTGTGCAATTCCATTTACATGAACTTCTAATGCAGGAAAAACTTAACTGATGGTGATGCAAGTTAAATAGTGGGTATCACCAAAGAAGGGAGTCAGTGGACATTGACTAGAAAAGGGCCTGAGACAGCTTTCTGCAGTGATGGAAATGTTCTGTATCTTGATCTGGGTGGTGATGATAAGAGTGTATGCATTGGTTAAAATTCAGCAAGTTCTGTGCTTAAGATAAGTACATGATGCATTTACTATATACATGTTGTACCCAAAAAAGGATTGGGGGTGGAGCTTCAGAACAAGAGATTTAAAAAGAAAAAAGGAGATGAAGCAGTTACAGTCTATTTCAGTGCTACCCGATAGAAATATAATATATATGTGAGCATATAGTATACGTAATTGAAATTTTTCTAGTAAACACATTTTAGAAAGTAAAGAAAAAAGGTAAAGTTGTGTTTACTAATATATAAATTATATTTAATAGTATTTTATATAGCAATATTTTAAAAATATTTAATAAAGTTCTGTTAATCACGTTTTAGTATGCCTTTATTAAATATCTTTTTTTTTTTTTAGATAAGATATCATTTTGTCACCCAGGATGGAGTGTAGTGGCAAGATCACAGCTCACTGCAACCTCAAACTCCTAGGCTCACTTTAGCCCTCTGGGGAGCTAGGACTACAGATGTACCAGCACATCTAGCTAATTTTTTTTCTATTTTTTGTAGAGAAAGGGTCTCACAATGTTGCCCAGGCTGGTCTCGAACTCCTGGGCTTAAGCAATCCTCCTGCCTCGGGCTCCCAAAGTGCTGTGATTACAGGCATGAATCACTGTACCAGGCCTAAATTTCGTGTTGATAATATATTATTTGTACTTAATAATATTTTATTTATATTCAAATAATATCATTTAAGCCTGTGATTAAAACAAAAAATTATATAAAATATTTTACATATTAGTGCAAGTTTCTTGGGAAAACCCAGGTTTTGATACTAATGACTTTGTAAATGTAATAAAGTCATCTATTACCTTCCTGGAGCTTCATTGTTTCAGTCTAAATAATGCAGATTCACAATGATTGTTGGGAGAGATACTCTTCCATGAGTCTTGCGTATGTTTTGCTAGGTATGCCAAGAATACAAGGCACTGACTACTCATTATCTGGGCTATTTCTCTGGGTTATGTTTGCAGCGAGCAATCTGGAGGGATGAAATAATGTCTCCCTCCCAGACAGAGAAAAGATTTGCTTACTGCTTTCTATAAAATTGCAGAATCCCCAACTTCAGTGTTTCTGTCCATGAGATTTGGGAGGCAAAGCACATGACTTTACAGTACTTGCTGTGCTGTGAGTAAAAAAGTCCTTTGTCCCTGACCCAGGAGTCTCGGGTCTTCTCTCAGCATCAATGAAATAGTCATAGGCTAAGTTATTAGTTTGTAAACAGGGTTTAAAAAATCCTGTCACCCACCACCAAAGGCTGTTTTTTTTCTTTTCTTTTATGGTAATAATCAAATTGAATCTATTAAAAAGTGAAATAACTCCATAAATGTAGTAAATATATTTTATATCAATATTAGTTGGTACCATTATTAAGGAAGTTAAGCTAGGAAGGCCAAATAAAGCTTCATAATGGCTACAGAAATTAATAAAGGATGCAATACACTTGTCCAAGCAATATTTGCAATAAAATTATTTCTGTAAGTAAATACACTTGTCCCAACAATGTTTGCAATAAAATCATTTTCTGTGAGTAAATATTTGCTCATTGATTTCCAATGAAAGAAAGTCAAAGGTGGGTTCCCAATGAGTGCAATGCTTTGTTGAAGAAAGTGACTAGGAGTTAAAATTGAGAGTTGCGGAGTTTCTACCCCCTTGCCCACTGAAAAGACTTCTCATCTCTGCACCACCAATGACTTCCATTCTCCCAACATCCCACTATTCCCTCAAGGTGCAGAAGGACTTCTTCATGTAACCCTTCCATTTGGAAATACCTTTGGGCCTCCTACCATTTTCAAGAATTTGAGCTAAGCTCTTATAAAGTATAATTCAAATCCAGAAGGAATTTAAATTCCTCTGTGGGAGAAAAATTTAACTCCACATTTCCAACTCCAAAAACGAGTAAATTATAAATGCTAAATATAGGAATAGTCATAAACTGGTATGGTCCAAGCTGGGAGAGAGTACTCTTACATGGAAGATTCAAGAGAAACTTCTTGATATGGGAGCAAATAGGGTGAGTGGGACCATGGGGGTGATTTCAGCAGGAAGAGGCAGAAAAGAAACCTCAGGAATGAGAAGTCTGGAGGCCGAGGGAGGAAATGCCAGGCAGAGCTCAGTAATCATGGCCACGCTAGTTCAGCTGCTTTCTGGGACCTATATGAGAGGGTTCTTGTTGGAATTTTTAAGCCCTAGAAAGGTTTTGTCACATGCATTTAATAAGGAAAATAAAACAATATACCACTTTTTCATGACGGTCAATTTTTTGTTTTCCACAGCCAGGAGAAATAGAACATTTTTATGCGCAATTAATGACAGGAAAATTTGGTGCTTTGATGTTGCCAGGGTGTCCAGTGATGTTTTCCTGTCAAATGTATCAAAAACATGTCAGATGGTGGTAAGATAGACCATGAAAACATTACTGCTGCCCACTGTATTAATATGACCTTTCTCGACTAGTCTGTAAGGATCCACCCAGCTACTATTTTCAAAAATAAATGTTCCACCTTATGAAAGACTTGAAAAACTTTTTGTGACAAAAAGTTGTTCATTAACTCCCATAAAATAAATTCCCATCCCAGTTGCCTATGACCAGATGTTTTGTTCCAAATGGCACCTTTTCCATTTCATTTAGCAGAGTTTTCTTTTTCCTTTTTTTTTCTTTTCTTTTCTTTTCTTTTCTTTTTTTTTTTTTTTTTAAGATGGAGTCTCTCTCTGTCACCCAGGCTGGAGTGCAGTGGGGCAATCTTGGCTCACCACAACCTCTGCCTCCTGGGTTCAAGAGATTTTCCTGCCCTACTCTCCCGAGTAGCTGGGACTACAGGTGCGCACCACCATGCCTGGCTAATTTTTTTGTATTTTTAGTAGAGTTGGGGTTTCACCATGTTGGCCAGGCTGGTCTCAAAATCCTGACCTCAAGTGATCCACCCACTTCGGTCTCCCAAAGTACTGGGATTACAGGCATGAGCCACTGCGCCCACCCATTTTGCAGAGTTTTCTGATAGGAAAAATGTACTGAAAAGTTTGTGTTGCAACTTTGATATCTGTATGGGTTTCTATATGCGTTTATCTATTGCTGAGTAACAGATTATCTTCATGTTAATGGTTTAAAGCAACAACATATATTTATTACCTCACAGATATTGGTGGGCCAGAAGTTTGAGAGCAGTTTACCCAGATGGTTTTGGCTCAGGTTCTTTCATGAAGTTATAATCAAGATGTCAGCCATGGGAAGGTGGCTCTGTCCCATGGTTGCTGGCAGGAGGCCTCACTTCCTTATCTCAAGGGTCTCTCCATAGGGCTATCAGGATTGTCCTCCTGACATGGCAGCCAACTTCCTCCACAGTGAGTAATCCAAGAAATACCAAGGAGAAAGTCACAATGTCTTTTATTACCCAGTCTCAGAAGTCACACACCACCTTTTCCACCATAGCCCACTGCTGACATAGGTCAGTCCTATTCAGTGTGGAAGAGAACTATGCTAGGACATAAAAGCTGGAAGCAAAGATGAGGACCATTTCGGAAGCTGACTATCACACGATCTTTAATTGTAATACTTTTTTACATTTTATTTTCAAATAGGAGCGTGAGTCAATGGTTAAAAGGAGTAAGTTTTTTTGTTTTTTCAGGAACATATGCACTTTATCGAATACCATTGTAGAAAAGTATGTGCGTATAAACTGCTGCATAAATGGGCAGAATCAAGTGGGCAGGGCCAACAGCCCCAGGGCAAGGTGCAAGGCCAGCAATGGATGGTGGAGTGTGTGGGCACAACTACTGGCCTTGGAGATCCTTTATCGTCTGAGAAATTGCTTGGAAGATTATCCCTGAGCTAGTGGTAAAAATCATGACGAGTGCAGTGGTTACAAGGATGCCGAAGATCAGGACGTAGATGTTCAGGCACTTGGCAGTGGAGGCTTAGTGGGGCCCCAGTCAGGCTGCCAACCATCTTCCTGTCCCTAGACTTCACAGAGTAGGTGAGTGCTATGGAGCTCAGGCAGCATCAGTTCAATGAAGAGCGAGTTGAACAGGGACCAGACAACATGGTCCGACATGGCGGTCTCGCTGTGGATGTGGATCACGGTGGATGTGGAGCAGAGCTATGGGGCGCCCTCAGCAGGGCCACCTTGTTCTCCTCAAAAGGAGTAAGTTTTAATTTTAAGTTTGAAACAGTGAAAATAGAAAATATTCAAAAAAAAACTGAAATTACTGAGATTACTGACAGCCTGAACTGTGGTCATTGGTATTCCAGTCACCATTCTAATAAGCTGAAGTCCATCCAGAATGTACAGGATATGCTTAGAGGTTTACTTATAATACAAATTTCCATTATTATGGATATGTGAATGAGCCTAAAGATTGATATTTGTTATTTGAGAAAACTGAGCAATAATTTCCTGAAACCATTATTATTATTATTTCTTTTTTTCTTTTTTCTTTTTTTTTTTTTTTGAGACAGAGTCTTGCTCTGTTGCCCAGGCTGGAGTGCAGTGGTGTGATCTCAGCTCACTGCAACCTCCACTTCCCAGGTTCAAGCAATTCTCCTGCCTCAGCCTCCCAAGTAGCTGGGGTTACAGGTGCCTGCTACCACACATGGCAATTTTTTTTTTTTTAATAGAGACAGGGTTTTACCATGTTGCCCAAGCTGGTCTCAAACTTTTGGCCTCAAGTGATTCAACCGCCTCGGCCTCCCAGAGTGTTGGGATTACAGGTGTGAGCCTCCGTGCCTGGTCATGAAACCATTATATTTGAAATGACATTTAACAAGCAATTTTACAAACTTTAAAAGAAAACTATGATCACTTTCTTCAGTTATAGAGAAGGCTGAGTGGAGTATTGTAATTAAACATACTAAAAAAATTAAACATGCTAATCATTAAAAATTGCATAAAACAGGTTGTTGAATTATCTTAGGAAACTGGTTTATAAAAAAGAAGAAAAATTAATGACACCCTAAAAGGTAGATATGTCCATATCTGTTTAGGTGAAAAGAGGCTGCCAATCATTCAAAAAATGTGTTCTTATAAAAATGGCATAGTTAATGCACACATTCGAATATTCATTTTTTAAAAAAGTCATATGTAACCCAGTTCCTTTTCTCATATTTGGATGAAGGCATGATTGTTACTGATTAGGTAATTGTTTATTTTATTTGTAACGGTGATGTCTGTGAAGATGCATGTTAGTAAAATAACTGGTGAAAACATTTTCAACCAGATAGTAAAAGATTTTAACACAGAGAATTTTCTGGAAATGAATCTATGGGAGTATGCAGAGATAAAGGCAAATACCTGACACAAGTTCATGAAGAGGTGGCTTATTTCAAGGCTTCTGCCCCAAGAATAGTTTGCTGCAGATAATTTATTTTTCTATTTTCTCAGAGGAGTAGTAAAGAAGTAAATGTTGCTTTAAAAAATTAAATGGCTTGATTATTTGATTTTTGAGTCAAATTTATAATGAACATGTTTATTTTTAAAGCTTTCTTTACTATATAGATGTATACTGGCTTAGCCAAGAGTAGCTGCTGGTCAGAATTTTCTATCTCAAGGTTGAATAGTTATTTTTCTTTGTGGGGAAAAAAAAAGGTGTATCTCCTATTGGGTCTTTGAAGAACCCTAATACAGAACTATTGAGGCAGGTGCAGTAACTCACACCTATAATTCCAGCACTTTGGGGAGGCTGAAGTGGGAGGATCACTTTGAGTCCTTCCACTTCAGGATCACAGAAGTTCAAGACCAGCCTGGACAACATAGTGAGATCCCATCTCTACAAAAAAGAAAAAAATTCTTTTTGAAAAAACTAGAATTATGGCCAAGAGAGGGCCAGTGATGAGACTCTCCTACAAAAGTTCAGTGAAATTGTCTAGACAAAGAGAAATGACAGCCTCCACAAAGATAAATGGCTACCTATTCTGCTTTCCACCTGATCCACACAAAGCACCAGTCATAAAAGGGAAAGTATATATTGAATACTAAACAGTCAACATATACAAAGTTTTCTATTTTTATTAAGAAAACTCTTAGATAGCATTTACTAAGAGCTGAGTACTGTACAATATAGGCTCATTTAATCCTCATAATAAACTTATGAGGTAGGTGCTATGAATATTCCCAATGGACAGATGGGGATATAGAGGCAAATGGAGATTAAGTAACTTCCCCATGTTCATCCTGCTATTGAATGTCAAAGACAAAATTTGAATCCAAGTAATCTGGCCCCAAATCCCTTGCTTAATTACAAAGCTATGCTCATTTAGGGGAGGAAAGGATACAATTTGGGTGGTGATGCTCAAGATATACAGTTTAAGTCATCATTTGGAGATAAAAAATATAAACAGGTGAGGAGAGATGTATTTCATGGTCCCGAATCATTCAGAGCGCCTAGATGAATTTGTGCAACAGAATTTGATCTGTGTATTTAAAAAATTGCTAAGCACAGCAAACCACCTGTGAGGCTGTTTCATTCGCCCCACCTTGGTTGATGCCTAGGCCAAAATAAATAGATAAATAAATAAATAAATAAGGATCTGTGCTTATGAAGGCACACTTTAGTTAAATATATGCAGAATATCTCTAGAAACCTATACTGTGGTTGGAAAATATAAATACATTGATCACGTTTTGCATTGGCATTCTAGGAGAGGTGAAGTGAAAGACACTTCCGTTTTTTATTTCTATTTGTGGCCCCAATGAAAATGTTGCAGTTTCCAGACAACTGAAATCAGTTCAGTTAATGAAAGATCACACAGCTGGCCAAGCCCACTGGCTCACACCTGTAATTCCAGGACTTTGGGAGGCCGAGGTAGGAGGTTAGCTTGAGGCCAGGAGTTCGTAGACCATCCTGGGCAACAAAATGAGACCCTGTCTCCAAAAACAAAATAGAAAAAAGAAAGATCACAAGCTAAAAAAATATTGATGAGTGATGGAGGGAAATTCACAATTGTACACTAGTGAAGCTGAAAATCTGTTGGGAAAAACCATTAGGTTGCTTTTTTAAAGGAAGAGCAACTAATGCCAAGTAAATTATCACCTTTCTAAGTTATAAGAGAGAGATAACTATAACAAATTTAAATAATTAACTTAAGGAACATTCCAGAAGTTATTTGATAGTCATATTTAGTCTGCTTCTTGGAATTTTGTAAGCACTTTACATATGAGTATTTTGTCATTTAATTCCTATGACAACCCTATGAGTTTCAATTATTATCATCATCCTTCTGTAGATGAATAAATTGAAGCACAGAGAATAAAAGCCATGTAATTAATTAGCTTAGGGAAAGGAAATTCAAAACTGTCAGTCCTTCAACTGTGCCCCTACCTACAGACCATTCTATACCGTCAATTCCTGCATTTCTCTTTTTGATAGTTTTCTCCGGCAAGGACATTATGACTGGGGAGTTTAGACCCGAGGGGCAACCCTCAACAGAAAGGGGATGTAGGAATTGAACTATTAAGTTCTCCAGCTTACTTGCCTCTGTGTGAGGCGCTTCTAAGTATTCTACATTGATCCAGAGGGCTTAAGTCCCAGTTGCCTCCTACAATAACTCATCCATTAACACCACCTTTCTTGTCTATCTTTCCTTCCAAGTCTTATTTCCCCACTCTTTTACCACCTGTCCAGAGATTATCTCCTGAATCAAGTACTTGCACCCAAATCCTTACATCTGGAAGAACCCAGGCTAAGACAAAATCCAATGAAATCTGACCCCAGCATCCAGCCTCTAGACATCTATGCTCTCTAAGAGCTGTTGTCACCATGGTCCCTCTGGGGAGGTACACACTTATTTTACTGCCTCAGGAAAAAACTTGACATTTGAAATTTGCCACTGAGACTATACTTTATCTTGTACCCTAGGGCCCTAAAAACTTGTATCCAGGAAAAGGAGACACAGCCTGGTACCTAAGACCTTTTCACAGGCTGGGCTAGTGCCTGCTTCTAGGCTACATAGTTGCTGCTCTCAACCATAGTTGCTGCTCTGCCCCAGCCCGAGTCTCAGCTATTTGTTCCTGCTTAGTCCTCCTGGGGTCCACTGTGGCTCTATGAAGACCAGCCTTGATGGCCCTCAGCTGCCAAAGACCCAGCTCCAGAACAGGCCTGCTTCTCCCACCTCTCTCCCCCTGCACCTTCTACACCTGCACCTTCTCAAGCGCAGTTGGCCTCACTGCATTGTTCATGCTAAGGAAACTTCAGTTCTGCCCACTATTGCTTTTGTATCATCAGTGCAAATGTCAACACAATGCAAATGGCAGATAATGTCTTAGTATTATTATGAAAATAATTTTGACTCACATGAAAACTACTGTATTGGAAAATCTATAGTGGGTTGAGTTATGGCCTCCCAAAAAGTATGTCTGTATCCTAGCCCCCAGAACCTGTGAATATGACATTACAGTATTTGGAAAAAGATCTTTGCAGATGTAATTAAGTCAAAGATCTCAGGATGACATCTTCTTGGATTAGGGATGAGGTCCTTAGACCTCAAAGGTCTTAGAAGAGAAGGGGAGTAGATAGACGCAGAGGGAAGAAGCCAGTGAAGACAAAAGCAGAGATTGGTGATATGTCTACAAGCTAAGGAACACCAAGAATTGCTGGCAACCAGAAGCCAAGAGAGAGGCATGGAAGAGATTGTCACTCAGAGCCTCCAGAAGGAACAAACCAACCCTGCTACCCCCTTGATTTTGAACTTCTGGCCTCCAAAGCTGTGAGAGAATAGATTTCTGTTGTAAGCCAAGTTCATAGTAAATTGCTATGGTAGCCCTAGGAAATTAATACACCATCCAGCATGGTGCTTCCTCCTTCGACCACCTCCCATGTCCCTGATTTCTGATTCCTTTTACTGTATCTACCCATGAGCCAAAAAATACAGCAAAACTTTTCCCCTCCAAAATAATAGTATATAAGATAACCTACAGATAGTCACAGATGTCCTTGTTTTCAATCATACTACATGTAAGCTGTATTAGTCCATTCTTTCATTGCTATAAAGAATTACCTGAGACTGGATAATTCATAAAGAAAAGAGGTCTGTGTGTCTCATGATTCCACAGGCTGTATAAGAAGCATGATGCTGGCATCTGCTTGGCTTCTGGGGAGGCCTCAGGAAATTTACAATCATGGTGGAAGGAGAAGGGGGAGCAGTACTTCACATGGCCAGAGAAGGAGCAAGGGGGAGAGAGGGGAGGTGCTATACACTTTTATAAAAACCAGATCTCATGAGAACTCACTATTTCAAGGACAGCATCAAAGGGATGGTGCCAAACCATTTATGAGAAACCTGTCCCCATGATCCAATCACCTCCCACCAGGCCCCACTTCCAACATTGGGGATTACAATTCTACATGAAATTTGGGTGGGGACACAGATCCAAATCACATAAGCCCTTATAGAAAGATGTTATTTTAGGCCAGTTGGCATATAGCACTGAAATATGAAGTTAAAATGTAGATACACAGATGTCAATTTAGGTACCATCTTAGTACGACCAACTCTTAATGGGCAACCTCTCAGAGCATCAGCATATTTTATTATAATTATCTGGCTCCCTACTCCACTGCCAGTGATTCTAGGGCAGGGTGTACCTAATTCATATTTTTATCTTTAGAGCAGAACACAGGGCTTGGTGTAAAGTGAATTTTCCATAAATTAGTTGAGGAAAGAGGCCAGAGGTCATATGATGCTTGCAGACCAAATGTAGCACACAAACATATATTATTTGGCTCATACAGTATCATTCTTTTTGTTTGTTTGTTTTGTTGTGTGTGTGTGTGTGTGTGTGTGTGTGTGTGTGTGTGTTTGTATTTTTAGTAGAAATGGGGTTTTAACATGTTGGCCAGGCTGGTCTCAAACTCCTGACCTCATGATTCACCCACCTCGGCCTCCCAGAGTGCTAGGATTACAGGTGTGAGCCACCGCGCCTGGCCCATGTCATTGTTTTTTAAAATTAGAGTTAGTTTTCAATTTTTAAAATCCAGTGGAGCCCACATAGAAATTTGGAATACTACTTTCTTTTGGAAAATGTGAAGGTCTTGCAACATTAAGCCCACTTTCCCAAAAGGCAGCACTTAGCTTGAATTGAGCAGTGGTTTCACCCTCCAGAAGCTGCCTTGACCTTCCAATGCCTTTCAGTTTTCTCGAGCCTACCCTCTCATTGATGTTTCTAACCTGAGTCCAAACATGAGCTGCCACATTTATTTGACACCCCGGTTTGGGGAACAATATAATGGTATTCACAAGTCAGAGAAGCTTTAGTCTCCTGTATTTCCTTACCATAGCATTTAGCATTCAGACTAACTGCATGAAGGCTGACTTTTCTTTTTTTTTTTTTTTTTTGAGACGAGTCTCGCTCTGTCGCCCGGGCTGGAGTGCAGTGGCGCAATCTTGGCTCACTGCAAGCTCCGCCTCCCGGGTTCACGCAATTCTCCTGCCTCAGCCTCCCGAGTAGCTGGGACTACAGGCGCCCGCCACCGCGCCCGGCTCATTTTTTGTATTTTTAGTGGAGACGGGGTTTCACCGTGGTCTCGATCTCCTGACCTTGTGATCCGCCCGCCTCGGCCTCCCAAAGTGCTGGGATTACAGGCGTGAGCCACCGCGCCTGGCAACTTTTCTTTTAGTTGTTTTGTGTGTGTGTGTGTATCTGAAGTAATTGATAGTGAAATCATTCTATCCTCTTTGGACTTTACTTTCCCAATATCTTACTCAGATATCTGATAGTCAGTGAGACTCTCACTCCGAGAGTAGAAGTACAACCTTTCTCTCTTAAAATATTGGAAAAGCCTCCTCAAAAAATGATTCCCTGGTGTTCTGAAGTCGTGTTTGCATCCCCCCAAAATTCATATGCCAAAGCCCCAACCACCAATGTGATGGTATTAGGATATAGGGCTTTTAGGAGGTAATTAGGTTTAGATGAGGTCATGAAGATGGGGTCGTCCTGACAGAATTAGTGTGGGGTTAAAAGAGAAGACCAGGGAGTGTTTTCCCATCCCCACTCCATGTAAGAACACAGCAAGAAGCCTGCCATCTGCCGGAAGAGGACCCACACAGAACCCAACCATGCTAGCACTCCAATGCTGGACAACAGAAATGAACGTCTATTGTTTAAGCCACCCAGCCTATAGTATTTTGTTATAGCAGCCCAAGCTGACTAAAACCCCCAGCTTCCCTTTGACTTGTTCTGCACTTTGCAACCAATGATCTTTCCCCAGATAGATTTAATACTATTCCTTTACTAAAATATCTTCAGTAACCTCCAATTGCTGAAAGACAGATTACAAATTTCTGGCCTATCTCCTATGATTTCTCCAGCCTTTGTCTACCTTACATCCCCAATCACAGGAAACTAGTTGCTCTTTCTTGAACACCTCAAAGCCTTTCTCACATCCCTGGAATACATACAGTGACTCCCTGGTCTCAGGAATTGCCTGCACCATTCTAAAAATTTTCAGATCATGAATAGCCTACTTTTCTTTAATACCAAAGCCTACTTGTTAAGCCTTTAAAAAGGATGGAATAGAAGAGATTTAATGTGCCATTAAAAAGAAAATGTCACCCAGCCAATTTTTCCAACTGCATAGAATACCTTGGATTTGAACCAAAGTGAGTGGGTGAACAGCTTCTCAGCTATGACACAGAGGGAATTTAATGAACCCATTTTTCAGACTCTCTGTGTTAATACTAAGATTTTCTGAGAAGCCTCAGACACAGTCAGTAACCTGATCCTACCATTGCAAATTGCTACTGGGGACAATAATGCATAGCAGAAGACCAGACGAAGACTCACAGTGTCTGGGCTCTGGTTCTGCCTTTGTCTCTTCCTCGTTTTGCATTTTCATATGACTCACATAACTTCTCCCATATTATGATTGTGTATTGTTTTATAAAAGCCCCTTATAAATGTTAAGGTGCCGTTAGCTTCCTTAGAATAATCCAGTTATCAGAAGGATCTAGATAAGATTGGGCTTTCGCACGCTACAATGTTCATATTCCAGGCCTTAGGGAAAGGCAAATCCAGTGTCCCTGCCAAGATGTATGGCTCTTCTCTGTGGAGTCATGGTCTCGTGGTTCTTCTGGTTCTGGCCGCCTCCACTGACTTCTTCCTCTCCATTCTGTAACTTCACCTCTACTCTGTCTGCAATTCATTCCTTAGTTTTAATACTAAAAAAATTTCCTATTTACCCAAGGTTGTGAGTTGGTGGCAGTCTACAATAAAAGTTTAGGAAGGTGGAGCCACAAAGTCATCTTAAGATCAAACATCAGATATTCTTCTTCTCAGTAGTCCTTTGGCTACATCCTTTATTTCTATACTTACTTCTGTCTTCCCTGTGCTTGCCTTTCGGAGTTAAAAAAAGAAATATAAAAACCAAATTCTTTCTATGTTCTTCTATAGAGCAGCTTAACCTTCTTAAGCTCCTGCTTCCCAAAGACCCTCTGAGCCTTCTTCCAGAACTTTTATGATTTCCTTTTTTCCAGATATAAATCTTTGGATTATCTGATATTTAGTTTTCTTTAAGGATAACTTTTTAATGTTTTATTGTTTTGTAGAAACCAACACAAAGAGATAGGATATAAATTAGCAAACAGACCAAAAAAAGAAATGAAATAACTGACTAAAAAACAAAGATCAACAGGAGCATCTTCCTCAGAATGAAGCCCAGAAAACTGTGTTACCAGGTGCAGTGAATATACTGGTACCCCATTCAGATCCCCTCAGAATCTCCTCAGGTTGCACTGCAACCTTCTTTGAAGGATGGCCCCTGGGCTATTGGAGCCACCTCCAGTTAGAAGGTTGGAGATGCCTGGGAGTTCACATCCCCCAAAGTAGCTGGTAGCCAGCCACTGACTAGCGTACAAAAGCCCAGCTCCCTAACCTCAAGACAGGATGAACTCACAGATGTATCTTATGCTACAGAGCTCTCCACAGGATCAGAGTGAGTCCAGGAAGTCATCTAAACTTGTACCCTGCTTGTCTGCATCTTCTTTCCTATCCTTCTTCCTTCACTCCCTTGCTAGTTTGACCTGGGTGCACTTTCTTAATAAATCACTTCCACTTGAAACTTTGGCTCAGAGTCTGCTTTTAGGAGAAGTCAATCTAAGACACTAGGTATTCCATTTTGGTGGATAGACCACTTGGGAATTCATCCTTTCATACACATACAATACCTCTTATACATACTGGGTACTCTTAAGACACCTTCATGTTTATGTGTATGATACAGTTCATACTTGCATGAAAAGTACAAATTTATTAATAAGACATGGAGACCCACAGTATGATTTGAGGCCACGTGTCACATATTCATGCAGAAAATATTAAATATCCCCTAAGTACACATGGTGGGTTCCCGAAGAGATGGGGAAGAAGTGCCCATGGCTTCGTGATCAGGAAAGTCTTGGAGTGGGTCTTATGTTCTGGGTTTTAGAAGGCAGATAACATTTCCAAACAAAAAGTTGGAAGTGGAGGGTGTGTTAACTGGGGGAAATAGTATGGGTAGTTGAACATGTACGGTTGAGAACACAAATAAAGCCGTAGTGGCAAATGGGTTCCTGAGAGGATCCCCTCTCAAGGGGATCTGTCTTCTGAGTATCTGTCTTCTGAAAGACTGAATCTCTGCCATGTAACTTCAACCTTTACTCACCCACCCATATCTCATGGTCATATAATACAATTCAGATCAGTGGGTCATTCTGCTCTTGTATAATGGACGCAGATTTTAGGGGACATGTTCAGGTATACAGAAAACATTACATATCTTTTCCTGTATAATTGTTCTTGTAAGCCTCCATTCCACTGGGGCTGGGTGGGAGGTAGAAATGTAATCTTCATTAAATTCTGTGTCCCTCTAGCTACCCTTTCTCTCTCAAGTTGCATCTAAGTTCCAGGAGCCCTTGGGGGAATTTAGTAGGGCCCTGATAACCTTCAACTCAGCACCTGATACCTAGGTTATCAGGCATAGGCAAATCGTTGCTGAGTTGACCCTAATTCCTATACTCAAGGTGCCTTCAGGTCCCACTGCTATTCCCATGCTACACTATAGCATGATACACTCTGGGAGTTGGCTTTTGCGTTCTCCCAGAGTGGGTAAGAGGCAAGGTCTCATTTTCTTTTAAATTCCCATCATTTCTCTTTCCCCTCTTCTTTTCCCCCTACTCATAAAATAAGTTTTAGTAACAAGGCAGGAGTTGGTATAAATATTATTCAATATTTTTCCCTCCCAAACGTTGTTTATTCATTGAGCACTTTCCATCCTTAAGGGTTTTGAAACTCTGAAGTGAGAAAGAGACTTCCTGTTCTCTTTCTGCTCTCATAGCCCGAAATGGAGGGTGGAAGAAGATATAAAAAGTAACAGGGCAGGGAATAGAGTGAGGCAACTGAGGGGCCTACAGCACAAAATGTAAGGACATACTCGCTCTCAGGATCGTATAAATGCTCACTCTACAGAACTCTGAAAATGAGAGCCTCCTAAATTTTGTGCCCTAAATACCTCACTTATCTCACCCTAATCCCAGACTGGGAAAGAAATACCAATCGTTACCAAAAAAGCATTGAAGAATAAAAATTTTAGCCTAACATAGATAAAAGAGATGTCAATAGTGGCTGTCTCTTCGTAGTGGATTATCGATGATATCTATGTTCTTTATTCTATTAAATATTTTTAATAATTTTCCCCAATAAACATGTAATAATTCTATAATGAAAAATAAAACTACATAAAATAAAATTACTGTAAAATATTGACAATTAGGAAAGCTAGGTGAGGTATGTATGGGGGTCCTTTGTACTATTCTTACAGTTTTTCTGTGAGCTTGAAATTATTTCAAATTAAAAATTTTTTTAAGTCATGAAAATCAAAACCTTTATTCAAAATTAAAAGGCATATATTAAAATAGTTAAAACCCCTGTGGTCCAAAGTATGTTGGAGATCAGCCCAAAATATTTGTAAGTCTTGGAGGTCCACATAGTTTCTCAAACTTTGCCTATATGGGCTACTTGGTGGCTGTTTGGATTACCAAATTTAGGAAACTTTAAAAAAAGATTCATTTACATTTTTGTAATGAATAAAGGTTAGCGTGTGTGAAACAGATGATGTTACTTGAAGACTTTCAAAAAGAATTTCTATACAGCTTGAGCTGTAGGTCAAGTTCTATATCCAGTGGAGTTTTTATTTTTATTTTTTGGTTTATTTTTTAATGTTATACCTGCTAAAGTAGTTGACCTTAAGCTCTACTCCAGATCATTTGGACTGGCAGCCTGTTTTGGTTAGTACTGTTAGCTACTCCTCAATATATGATCAAGTGTAAACCCTGAAATCACTGAGCAATTTCTCACTGACGCCATTTTCAATACTGCGTGAACATATACCCCAAACTAGAAATGTAAATATTTCAACTTGGGATAGAGAAAGAATTGATTATTTTTGTTTGTTTGTTTTTGTTTTTGAGACGGAGTCTTGCTCTGTCGTGCAGTGGCAATCTCAGTTCACTGCAAACTTTGCCTCCGGGATTCAAGCGATTCTCCTGCCTCAGCCTCCTGAGTAGCTGGGATTACAGGTGTGCACCACCACGACCTGCTAATTTTTGTATTTTTAGTAGAGACAGGGTTTCACCATGTTGTCCAGGCTGGTCTCGAACCCCTGATCTCAGGTGATCTGCCTTCCTAGGCCTCCCAAAGTGCTGGGATTACAGGCGTAAGCCACTGGCGTCTGGCCAAAAAATTGATTCTTAGTCTGTTTTTGGTTGTTTTCTGTGCAGGATTTCTTTTTTTTCTTTTTTCTTTTTTTTTTTTTTTTTTTTTTTGAGAGAGAGTCTCGCTCTGTCTGTCGCCCAGGCTGGAGTGCAGTGGCACGATCTGGGCTCACTGCAAGCTCCACCTCCCAGGTTCACACCATTCTCCTGCCTCAGGCTCCTGAGTAGCTGGGACTACAGGCGCCCGCCACTAGGCCTGGCTAATTTTTTGTATTTTTAGTAGAGATGGTGTTTCCCTATGTTAGCCAGGATGGTCTCGATCTCCTGAACTCATGATCCACCTGCCTTGGCCTCCCAAAGTGCTGGGATTACAGGTGTGAGCCATCATGCCTGGCTAACAATAATGTAATTTATTCCTGTTTTTGTTACCTAGAGTGCAACATTGAATGATGTTTTTCTAGTTTGGGTCTCTTCTATGTTTGTAACAAGACTTACTAGCTTTACTAGAAGTTATTATTTTGCACCAATTCAAGAAAGAAACACAATAGATTTTTACCAGCAAGGTCATTGCTCCTTTTTGAAAACAAAATTACATTTTGATGAATTTGCACCAGTAATTGACAAAATTTCAGAACAGACTATATACTGTGGACTGGGGAAAAATGAATTTCTGAGCTTCCCACAAAAAGTCCAAGTAGTCATAGTAATATATAAAAATCTAGTTGGATACACATATCCATTATATATTTGTTCCAAAGATCTGTGACAACTCATCAGGAGCTACTTGTTTTGTTTGTTTGTTTTGTTTTGTTTTAGATGGAGCGTCACTCTGTTGCCCAGACTGGAGTGCAGTGGTATGGTATCGGCTTACTGCAACCTCCAACTCCCGGCTTCAAGCAATTCTCTTGCCTCAGCCTCCCTAGTAGCTGGGATGACAGGCACGTGCCACCAGGCCTGGCTAATTTTTGTATTTTAGTAGAGATGGGGTTTCACCATGTTGGCCAGGCTGGTCTTGAACTCCTGGCCTCAAGTGATCCGCCCATGTTGGCATCCCAAAGTGCTAGAATCTCAGGTATGAGGCACCACGCCTGGCAAGAGATCATTGTTTAAATCCACTTTTATAAGTCTTAAGTCCCCTCATCATCCATAAAACAGTTTGTTCCTTTCCAGAAAGGGGTGGGGAAGAGATGGAAGTTAAAATGTGAGGATAGCTGTTAACTATGTTTCTCAAGAAAGTCACATTAAAATCTCTGAACATCGGCCTTGTGTGATGGCTGGGGTGGATCACGAGGTTAGGGGTTCAAGACCAGCCTGGCCAAGATGGTGAAACTCCATCTGTACTAAAAATACAAAAATTAGCTGGGCGTGGTGGCAGGTGCCCGTAATCCCAGCTACTCGGGAGGCTGAAGCAGGAGACTCGCTTGAACCCGGGAGGTGGATCTTGCAGTGAGCTGAGATCATGCCCCTGCACTCCAGCCTTGGTGACAGAGTGAGATTCTGTCTCAAAAAAGAAAAAAAATCTGAACATCATTCTTAGAAAAATAAATTCTATTCTATTTTATTGTTACAAATTAAACATTTAATACTTGCACATGACTTCAAAAAAACTTGCAAAATTTGTGGCAAATAGTTGGGCAGTTCCTCAAAAAGTTCAATATAGAGTTACTGTGTGACTCAGCAATTCTACTCCTAGGTATATACCCAAGAGAAATACAAATAGACAAAAATGTATGTGCAGATTTCATAACAGTATTATTCATGATAGCCAAAGAGGAAAACAACCCAAATGTCCATGAACTGATGAGTTAATAGAGAAAATATGGCATATTCATACAATGAAATATTATTCATCCATAAAATGAAGGGAGCAGTGATGCATGCTACAACATGAACCATGAAAATATGCTAAGTGAAAGATGCCATCATAAAAGACTGTATATTGTATGATTCCTTTTATATGAAATATCCAGAACAGGCAAATCTATAGGACAGAAATTAGATTAGTGGTGCCTATGAGCTGGGAATTCTCTAGAGGAAGGATGGAGAGTGACTGCTAAAGGATATGGGGTTTCTTTTGTGGCGATGAAAATGCTCTGAAATTAGTGATGATGGTGGCACACCTCTCTGAATATACTAAAAAAACCATTGAATTGTGCACTTTAAATGAGTGACTTTTTTTTTTAAAGACAGCAAACTTAGGATGAGTTTTATGGTATATAAATCATATCCCAATGAAACTGTTATTTTTTAAAATGTGCTAACTTTTTGTTTAATATTGCAACTAAAGAGCAGAGAGGAACTTGCTCGTGAAGCTAAGCTCAAGTGGGTAATGGAGTTATGATCGGATGTCATCCCAGCCAATCTTTACCGCCCTAAGCTAGGTTATACTGGGGATTGGAGCAAGCATCTCCTTTAAAGCCAGTGTCTGGTTGAGAGGATAATCTCCCCTTCCCTAATGCCTTTTCCTCAAAAAAGTTGGAGGATCTCACAGCAGAGGTTTAAGGATTATTTAAGAAAAGGACGGAAACCGTCCAGGCATGGTGGCTCACGCCTGTAACCCCAGTACTTTGGGAGGCCAAGGCAGGCAGATCACCTGAGATCAACAGTTCGAGAGCAGCCTGCCCAACATGGCAAAACCCCATCTCTACAAAAAAAAAAAAAAAATTAGCTAGGCGTAGTGGCGAGTGCCTGTAATCCCAGCTACTCAGGAGGCTGAGGCAGGAGAATCACTTGAACCCAGGAGGCAGAGGATGCAGTGAGCCGAGACCGTGCCACTGCACTCCAGCCTGGGTGACAAGAGCGAAACTCCATCTCAAAAAAAAAAAAAAAAAAAGGACTGAAACCAATGTGATAGTATCTGAATGTTGTTCATTATGATTTTCCGTTGAGCAGTAGTTCTCAGCCTTGCCAGCATGTTGAAATCACCTGAGGAGTTTTAACAATACCAATGCCTGGGTCCCACCTCCAGAGATTCTGACTTACCTGTTCTGAGGTGCGGCCTGGGGACTGGAACTTTAAAAGCTCCCCAAGTCATTCTAGCCTGCAGGCAAGCTTTGGGGGCACTGCCATGGAGAAAAAGGAGCAGCAGAATGTTTCACTGATTACCGTTTCTTTGGAGTTCTGAAATTTCCACTTATTGTTCATTTTTAAAGGCTTTCTGAATTTGGGCTTAGCCCAAACAAATGATGTTGACAAATGCCTAGAGCAGCTAAATTATTCTTTTTTATTTTTTATTTTTTTTTTTATTTTTTTTTTTGAGACGGAGTCTCGCTCTGTCGCCCAGGCTGGAGTGCAGTGGCCGGATCTCAGCTCACTGCAAGCTCCGCCTGCCGGGTTTACGCCATTCTCCTGCCTCAGCCTCCCGAGTAGCTGGGACTACAGGCGTCCGCCACATCGCCCGGCTAGTTTTTTGTATTTTTTAGTAGAGACGGAGTTTCACCATGTTAGCCAGGATGGTCTCGATCTCCTGACCTCGTGATCCACCCGTCTCGGCCTCCCAAAGTGCTGGGATTACAGGCTTGAGCCACCGCGCCCGGCCAATTATTCTTAGTGGTAGTATTTCAGTTACTGTTTTCATTACTAACTTTTGGCTTCTGAGAGCCATGTTATTAAGTTTGGCAAAAGTAAACAATCACATAGAAATAACTCCAAAACACTCTGGCAAAGATAATCTGTATCTGGTTAACTGAACTTTAGTCAAAATGAGCAGTTCAGATCCTCCTTTAAGACTGAAATTGCTGATGTACCTTCAGAACAGTGTAGAGAAAAAAAGACTGTAATACTTTTAAGAATATAACCAGCTTTCTGAGAAAGTCACAGTTAATCTTTTATTTCAAAAGAATGAGTCATATTGTTTATTGCTTTTTCTTCAGAAAACTCCAAAGTGCTTGAGAACCACAGATCAATGCTTCTGAAATCATACCTTCAGAAACACTTTCAGTGGCTCATTGTTTCCATCAACAGTAAATTATGCCGAAGGTCACACCTGTAAAGCCTTTTATGGTTCCTTTGACTTACTTAAATGTATTTTTAAAATCAAAATTTTGGCCGGGCGCCGTGGCTCAAGCCTGTAATCCCAGCACTTTGGGAGGCCGAGACGGGTGGATCACGAGGTCAGGAGATCGAGACCATCCTGGCTAATACGGTGAAACCCCGTCTCTACTAAAAATACAAAAAACTAGCCGGGCGCGGTGGCGGGCGCCTGTAGTCCCAGCTACTCGGGAGGCTGAGGCAGGAGAATGGCGTAAACCCGGGAGGCGGAGCTTGCAGTGAGCTGAGATCTGGCCACTGCACTCCAGTCTGGGCGACAGAGCGAGACTCCATCTCAAAAAAAAAAAAAAATCAAAATTTTACATGTAAATGTGAACATCTATGTATGCATATTGTATTTCAATAAAATATTTTAATTATACATATGAATAATAATTTTTTTTTTCAGACAGAGTTTCAATAACTCTCCTGCCTCAGCCTCCCAAGTAGCTGGGATTACAGGCATGTGCCACCACGCCCGGCTAATTTTGTATTTTTAGTAGAGCTGGGGTTTCACCACGTTGACTAGGCTGGTCTCAAACTCCTGACCTCAGGTGATCTGCCCACCATGAATAATTTTTAAAGGTCACATAGTTCAATAAACCTGACAGTAAAAAACAGCACACCTTTCCTCATTTTTCCTTTCCACTCCCCATATGTAACCTGTTTAAGCATTCTTAGCTGTTTTTTTTTTTTTTTTTTTTTTTTTGGTACTTACTACCATATTTCTAAATAACAGTTTATGAGGCCATATAAAAAAAAATTTTCAACACTGCACTCCAGCCTGGGCGGCAGAGCGAGACTCCGCCTCAAAAAAAATAAAAAAAAATAAAATAAAATTTAAAAAAATTTTCAAAATTAAATGTTAGCTATTATCTTTTCCAAATGGAAATTGAGAATTTATTTTTCTTACATGTCCATTTTCCTTTCCTCACCTTCACTTTCTCTCATCCCATTTTCCAATATATTTAAATCACAATTTGTGGTTAGCTTAATATTCATAGTAATTTTATTAAAAACTATGTAACTATTGTTTATTACTGAGCCACAAAGAAAATTGTGATTATATCTCCTTTCTGTGCAACTTTTTGGTCATGCAACCTGTGAATATATAATTGCCTTGGTTTTTTTGTTTAATATTTCACATATTTAGCATTAATTCATTCTCAAAATATTTGTAAGAAATCATAAAACTTTTCCCAATGGCTATAAACACATAGAAGTTTATCAATGCAATTGCTTGATATTTTTCCTGGAGCCCTCTGTTCTGTCCTAGCCTAGGCTAATTGCTTTCTAGGTGGGCTACACAGCTGTCTTGACTTCATTTTACTAAAATTCAAGGAATTCCCCTTCTCTGGTTTATTGTGTCTTGAATTCTATAGTTTTCTCCTTCTTGGTTTATACCTGTATCTTGTCTTGGATTCTATAGTTTTCTCCTTCTTGGTTTATATCTGTATCTTGTGAGGCATATCCTCCACTGGAAGATACATTTTTTTAGACCTAGTATTTCTAACTGTATTTATTCTACACTTATTATTGAGTGGTTTGTCTATAGAATTCTGTGTTGTAAATAAATGTATCTTGCATTTTAGAAGACATTGTTCAAAGTCTTCTGGATTTCAGTGTTTTCACTGGGAAGTTTTAGAATGCTTTATTTCAATTGTAGTAAACTTTCAGGATGATCTATCTCGACATAGTTCATTGTAACATATTTTTCCAGGCACTCATTAACCCTTGCAATCTGGAAATCCATGTTCTTTAATTTGGAGAAATTTTGTCTTAACTCTTTGAAAAATTTCTTCCCTGTATTTGCTCTGTTTTCTCTTTCCAGAACTCTTATTTGTTGGATGTTGGACTTCCTGGACTAGAGGCACTCACTAATTTTCATATTTTTTTCTTCTATTTTCCATACCTTTGGTTTTTGTTCTGCTTTCTAGGTGACTTCCTCTGTTGTAATTTTCAACCTTTCTATTGCAAAGGGGCTACAGGTCCCATGCAAGTTAGAAACCCAATAGGGTAGTCATTGAATCTTAATGTTCCAAAATGACTTCCTTTGACTCCATGTCTCACATCCAGGTCATGCTGATGCAAGAGCTTGGCTCCCATGGCCATAGGAAGCTCCACTTCTATGGCTTTGCAGGATACAGCACCCCTCCCAGGTGCTTTCATGGACTGGCATTGAGTGTCTGTGGCTTTTCCAGGTGCACGCTGCAAGCTGTTGGTAGATCTTCCATTCTAGGGTCTATAGGATGGTGGCCCTCTTCTCACAGCTCCACTAGGCAGTGCCCCAGTGGAGACTCTATGTGGGGGTTCCCACCTCATATTTCCCTTCTGCACTGCCCTAGCAGAGGTTCTCCATGAGGGCTCCACCCCTACAGCATGTCTCTGCCTGGACATCCAGGTATTTCCATACATCCTCTGAAATCTAAGAGGAGGTTCTCAAACTTTAATTCTTGACTTCTGTGTACCTGCAGGCCCAACACCACATGTAAGCCACCAAAACTTGGAACTTGCATCCTTTGAAGCAACAGCCTGAGCTGTACATTGACCCCTTTTAGCCACAGCTGGAGCTGAAGCAGCTGGGATGCAGAACATCATATTGCATAGAGCAGGGGAACTGCATAGAGCGGGGTGGGGCAGGGGGCCCTGGGCCCAGCCCACAAAATCATTTTTGCTTCCTAGACCTCCAGGCCTGTGATGGGATGGGCTGCCATGAAGGTCTCTGACATGCCCTGGAGACACTTTCCCCACTGTCTTGATGATTAACATTTGGCTCCTCTTGACTTATGCAAATTTATGGAGCAGGCTTAAATTTCTCCACAGAAAATGGGGTTTTCTTTTCTATTGCATCGTCAGGCTGCAAATTTTCCAAGCTTTTACGATCTGCTCCCTCTTGAACACTTTGTTGCTTAGAAATTTCTTCTGCCAGATACCCTAAATCATCTCCCTCAAGTTCAAAGTTCCACAGATCTCTATGGCAGAGGCAAAATGCTGCCAGTCTCTTTGCATAGCAAGAGTGACTTTTATTCCAGTTCCCAACAAGTTCCTCATTTTCACCTGAAACCATCTCAGCCTGGACTTTATTGTCCATATCACTATCAGCATTTTGGTCAAAGCCGTTCAACAAGTCTCTTGGAAGTTCCAAACTTTCCCACATCTTCCTGTCTTCTGAGCCATCCAATTCTCTAGGAAGTTCCAAACTTTCCCACATTTTCCTACCTTCTTCTGAGCCCTCCAAACTATTCCAACCTCTGCCTGTTACCCAGTTCCAAAGTCACTTCCACATTTTCGGGTATCCTTATAGTAGCACTCCATTCCTGGTACCAATTTACTATATAAGTACATTTTCATACTGCTATGAAGAAATACCTGAGACTGGGTAATTTATAAAGGAAAAGAGGTTTAATGGACTCAGAGTTTTACATGGCTGGGGAGGCCACAAAATCATGGTGGAAGGCAAAGGAGAGGGAATGGCACATCTTACATGGCAGCAGGCAAGACAGCATGTGCAAGGGAACTGCCCTTCATAAAACCATCAGATCTCATGAGACTTTTTCACTATCATGAGAATAGTGTGGGAAAAATCCATCCCTGTGATTCAATTACCTCCCACTGGCCTCTCCCATGACATGTGGGAATTATGGGAGCTACAATTCAAGATGAGATTTGGGTGGGGACACGGTCAAACCATATAACTCCCCAAATTGAACTCTGAATTCACTGCAATTCCAATAAAAATCCCAGCAGGGTTTTATATAGAATTTGACACGCTGATTCTAAAATTCAAATGAAAATGCAAAGGTCCTACAACAGCTAAAATCACTTTGAGAAAGAAGAACAAAGCTGGAAGACTAACACCACTTACTTTCAAAAAGAATAAAGCTATGGGCATCAAGATAGGGTGGTATTGGCATGAAGAGAGACAAATAGAGCAATGGAACCGGATAGAAAGAAGAGAAATAGACCCATACATGTATGGACAACTGATTTCCCCTAAGTATGCAAAGGCAATTCGGTGGAGAAATTATAGTCTTTTCAAAAAATGCCTCCACATGAACAACTGGGCATCCATATACAAAAAACAAAAACAAAACAACAACAACAAAAAAGACTTTGGCCAGGCACAGTGGCTTACATCTGCAATCCCAGCACTTTAGGAAGCTGAGGTTGGAGGATTGTTTGAGGCCGGGAACTCAAGACTAGCCTGGGCAACACAGTGAGATCCTATCTCTTAAAAAAAGAAAAAACCTGGGTGTGGTGGTACACACTGGTAGTCCTAACTACTCAGGAGGCTGAGGTAGGAGGATAACTTGAGCCTTGGAGTTGGAGGCTGCAGTGGGCTAGGATTGCAACACTGCACTCCAACCTGGGTGACAAAGCCAGATTCTGTCTCTAAGAAAATAAAAATAAATAAAAAAATTTAAAAATTTCATTTAATGGCTTTTACCCTATACAAAAATTAACTCGAAATGGATCATGGCCATAAATGTAAAGCTATAACACTCCCAGGAGAAAACATTAAGAGAAAATTTTTGTGACTTTGGATTAAGCAAAGATTGCTTAAATATAATGTCAAAAGCACAATCCATAAAAGATAGAGGCTG